>NC_135813.1:108736840-108936840 GCF_964213995.1 Mustelus asterias
ACTGACTTCTGGACTACAACTCCCTTTCCCACTCCCCTGACAAATTAGTTTAAACCCCCCTGAAGAGCCGTAACAAATTTCCCTCCGAGGATATTGGTGCCCCTCTGGTTCAGGTGCACCCCGTCCTGTTTGTACAGGTCCCACCTTCCCCAGAACGTGTTCCAATTATCCACGTATCTGAAACCCTCCCTCCTACACCATCCCTGCAACCACATATTTAACTGCACTCTCTCCCTGTTCCTCAACTCGCTATCACGTGGTACCGGCAACGTACCAGAGATGACCACATGTTTCGTCTTGGCTCTCAGCTTCCAGCCCAGCTCCAGAAATTCCTGCTTTAAATCCCCGTCCCTTCTCTTACCTATGTCATTGGTACCAATGTGCACCACGACTTGTGACTGTTTCCCCTCCCCCTTCAGAATCTGGAAAACACGGTCTGAGACATCACGGACCAATGAACCTGGACAGGTGTCAGATCTCTCAGTGGGAGAGCATCTTGGGGATAGCGATCATAGCTCTATCTCCTTTAGACTTGCATTGGAAAAAGAGAGGATCAGGCAAGCTAGGAAAGTGTTTATATGGAGTAAGGGGAAATATAGAAACATAGAAACATAGAAAAACTACAGCACAAACAGGCCCTTCGGCCCACAAATTGTGCAGAACACATCCCTACCTTCTAGACCTACCTATAACCCTCCATCCTATTAAGCTCCATGTACTCATCCAGGAGTCTCTTAAAAGACCCTATTGAGTTTGCCTCCACCACCCCTGACGGCAGCCGATTCCACTCGCCCACCACCCTCTGTGTGAAAAACTTCCCCCTAACATCTCCCCTGTACCTACCCCCCAGCACCTTAAACCTGTGTCCTCTCGTAGCAGACATTTCCACCCTGGGAAAAAGCCTCTGAGAGTCCACCCGTTCTATGCCTCTCAACATCTTATATACCTCTATTAGGTCTCCTCTCATCCTTCATCTCTCCAAGGAGAAAAGACGGAGCTCCCTCAGCCAATCCTCATAGGGCATGCCACTCAATCCAGGCAACATCCTTATAAATCTCCTCTGCACCCTTTCAATCTTTTCCACATCCTTCCTATAGTTCCTATAGAACTGAGCACAGTACTCTAAGTGGGGTCTGACGAGGGTCTTATATAGCTGCAACATTATCCCCGGACTCCTAAACTCAATCCCTCGATTGATAAAGGCCAGCACACCATACGCCTTCTTAACCACCTCCTCCACCTGTGGGGCTGATTTTAGAGTCCTATGGACCCGGACCGCAAGGTCCTTCTGATCCTCTACAATACTAAGAGTCTTTCCCTTTATATTGTACTCCTTCATCCCATTTGACCGACCAAAATGGACCACTATGCATTTATCTGGGTTGAAGTCCATCTGCCACTTGTCCGCCCAGTCTTGTATCCTATCTATGTCCCTCTGTAACTTCTGACATCCCTCCAGACTATCCACAACCCCACCAACCTTCATGTCGTCGGCAAACGTACCAACCCATCCCTCCGCTTCCTCATCCAGGTCATTTATGAAAATGACAAACAGCAAGGGTCCCAGAACAGATCCCTGGGGCACACCACTGGTGACCGATCTCCATTTAGAAAAAGTCCCATCTATACCCACTCTCTGCCTCCTTTGGGCAAGCCAGTTCTGGATCCACCGGGCAGCAGCCCCTTGGATCCCATGCCCTCTCACTTTTTCTAGAAGCCTTGCATGGGGGACCTTATCGAACGCCTTGCTAAAATCCATATAAACCACATCTACCTCCTTCCCTTCGTCAATGTGTTTAGTCACATTTTCGAAGAACTCCACCCGGCTCGTAAGGCACGATCTGCCCTTGACAAAGCCATGCTGAGTATTCTTGAGCATACTAAACCTCTCTAAATGCTCATATATCCTGTCCCTCAGGATCTTCTCCATCGGTTTACCAACCACTGAGGTTAGACTCACCGGTCGGTAATTACCTGGGCTATCCCTATTCCCCTTCTTGAAAATAGGAACCACATCCGCAATCCTCCAATCCTCCGGCACCTCTCCCATCTCCATCAACGACGCAAAGATCATCGCCTGAGGCTCTGCAATCAATATGAAAACATAAGGCAGCAAATTAGAGGAGTAAATTGGAAGGAGGTATTCTCGGGGAAATCTACTGAAGAGAGGTGGCAGTTTTTCAAGGAATGTCTTTCTCGGGTTCTACAGGACAATGTTCCGAGCAGACAGGGAGCAGTTGGTAGGTTAAAGGAACCGTGGTGTACGAAAGCTGTGCGGGACCGAGTCAAGAAGAAAAGGAAAGCGTACAAAAGGTTCAGAGAGCTTGGCAAAGATAGGGATCTAGATGAGTATACGGCTTGTAGGAAGGGGCTAAAGAAGGAAATTAGGAGAGCCAGAAGGGGTCACGAGAAGGCCTTGGCAGGTAAGATTAAGGAAAACCCTAAGGCGTTCTATAAATATGTGAAAAGTAAAAGGATGAGACGTGAAGGAATAGGGCCTATAAAAGGTGAAGGCAGGAAAATCAGTACGGAACCAGTAGAAATGGCAGAGGTGCTTAATGAGTATTTATGACCCGGACCCGCATATGGACCCGGACCGCAAGGTCCTTCTGATCCTCTACCGTACTAAGAGTCTTTCCCTTTATATTGTACTCCTTCATCCCATTCGACCTGCCAAAATGGACCACTATGCATTTATCTGGGTTGACGTCCATCTGCCACTTCCCCGCCCAGTCTATGTCCCTCTGTAGCTTCTGACATCCCTCCAGACTATCCACAACCCCACCAACCTTCGTGTCGTCGGCAAACTTACCAACCCATCCCTCCACTTCCTCATCCAGGTCATTTATGAAAATGACAAACAGTAAGGGTCCCAGAACAGATCCCTGGGGCACACCACTGGTGACCGACCTCCATTTAGAAAAAGACCCATCTATATCCACTCTCTGCCTCCTTTCGGCAAGCCAGTTCTGGATCCACAGGGCAGCAGCCCCTTGGATCCCATGCTCTCTCACTTTTCCGAGAAGCCTTGCATGGGGGACCTTATCGTACGCCTTGCTAAAATCCATATAAACCACATCTACCGCCTTCCCTTCGTCAATGTGTTTAGTCATATTTTCGAAGAACTCCACCAGGCTCGTAAGGCACGATCTGCCTTTGGCAAAGCCATGCTGCGTATTCTTGAGCATACTAAACCTCTCTAAATGTTCATTTATGTCGTGCTTTTCATAACTTTGGGCTGTTTGAAAGTGCTTCACAGTCAATGAAATGCTTTTGAGTTGTTTTGAGGTTAGGAAACACAGTTGCCATTTTCCACATCGCAGAAGCCACTCAATCAGCATTGAGAGCCAGAATTTTCCGACCTCACTGGTGGCTGGGATTCTCCAGTCCTGCTGCAGTAAACGGTGATTTGGCAGATCGCCAAATTCTCACTGGCAGCGGCTTGGGCGTGAATGGCTGGAGAATTCTTAGCCAAGATGTTGGTTTCTCTCTGGTTATGATGATGATGGTTGAGGAATAAATGTAGTCCAGGACACAAGGCGAGTGGGGGAGATACCCCGTTCATCTTCAAATGTTTTATTTTACACCAATCCAAGAGGGTTTAACTTCTCATCAAAAAGGCTCTACCTGTGACAGTGCAACTCTTCCACACTTCCTATCACTGCACTGAAAGTGTCACCTAGATTATCTGGTCAAGACTTTGGAGTGTTTTAAAGTTTATTTATTAGTGTCACAAGTAGACTTACATTAACACTGCAATGAAATCCCGGTGAAAAATCCCGAGTCGCCACACTCCGGCACCTGTTCGGGTACACTGAGGGAGAATTTAGCATGGCCGATGCACCTAACCAGCATGTCTTTTGGACTGTGGGGGAAACCAGAGCACCCAGAGGAAACCCACACTGACATGTGGAGAATGTGCAGACAGTGACCCAAACCAGAAATCGAACCCGGTCCCTGTTGCTGTGAGGCAGCAGTGTTAACCACTGTGCCACCAAGTGCAACTTCACCTTTTGCCTCAGAAGCAAGAATATTTTCACCGAACACATTGCTGGCCTCTGGGTAAGTGTGTCACTGTGTTTGAATTCAATCCAGAAGAGCTGACAGTAATCTTCTTTCATTCAAATACAAACAGATGAAAATAATGAACAACACCAGCTGGTCCACTGAATTGGTTCCATATTGTGGCTCTAGGTGCCTGCGAGTAGGAACACCAGCTCCTGGGAGAACAAAGAACAAAGAACAGTACAGCACAGGAAACAGGCCCTTTGGCCTTCCAAGCCTGTGCCGCTCATTGGTCCAACTAGACCATTCGTTTGTATCCCTCCATTCCCAGACTGCTCATGTGACTATCCAGGTAAGTCTTAAACGATGCCAGCGTGTCTGCCTCCACCACCCTACTTGGCAGCGCATTCCAGGCCCCCACCACTCTCTGTGTAAAAAACGTCCCTCTGATATCTGAGTTATACCTCGCCCCTCTCACCTTGAGCCCGTGACCCCTCGTGATCGTCACCTCCGACCTGGGAAAAAGCTTCCCACTGTTCACCCTATCTAAACCCTTCATAATTTTGTACACCTCTATTAGGTCTCCCCTCATTCTCCCTCTTTCCAGAGAGAACAAGCTCAGTTTACCCAATCTCTCCTCATAGCTAAGACCCTCTAAACCAGGCAACATCCTGGTAAACCTTCTCTGCACTCTCTCTAAAACCTCCACGTCCTTCTGGTAGTGCGGCGACCAGAACTGGACGCAGTACTTCACATGTGGCCTAACCAGCGTTCTGTACAGCTGCAACATCAGACTCCCTCCACTTAGAGGGATTAGCGGGTAAAATATGTAGGGATATGGGGGTAGGGCCTGGGTGGGATTGTGGTCGGTGCAGACTTGATGGGCCGAATGGCCTCTTTCTGTACTGTAGGGTTTCTATGGTTTCTATGGTTTCCAGCTTTTATACTCTATACCCCGTCCTATAAAGGCAAGCATACCATGTGCCTTCTTCACCACCTTCTCCACCTGTGCTGCCACCTTGAAGGATTTGTGGACTTGCACGCCTAGGTCCCTCTGTGTTTCTATACTCTTGATGGTTCTGCCATTGATTGTATAACTCCCCCTTACATTAGTTCTTCCAAAATGGCAGATGGAATTTAATCCAGATAAATGCGCATTTATCTGGATTAAATTCCATCTGCCATTTCTCCGCCCAATTTTCCAGCCTATCTATATCCTGCTGTATTGTCCGACAATGTTCATCGCTATCCGCAAGTCCAGCTATCTTCGTGTCATCCGCAAACTTGCTGATAACACCAGTTACATCTTCTTCCAAATCATTTATATATATCACAAATAGCAGAGGTCCCAGTACAGAGCCCTGCGGAACACCACTGGTCACAGACCTCCAGCCGGAAAAAGACCCTTCGACCACTACCCTCTGTCTCCTGTGGCCAAGCCAGTTTTCTACCCATCCAGCCACCTCTCCTTGTATCCCATGAGCCTTAACCTTCTTAACCAACCTGCCGGAAGCAAAAATTAACACACTGATAGGAAAATGAAATTTTGAAAAATCCTCTCTGAACCTTAGGCACAATTAAAATGATTTCTAGAAGAGCAGAGTGTCCATGAGGTCCCTCAATAAACATCCCACCTACATGTTATACGCAGCGATATCCACCTCAGCCAAGAACTCGACATGGTGGCACAGTGGTTAGCACTGCTGCCTCACAGCGCCAGGGACCTGGGTTCGATTCCCGGCTTGGGTCACTGTCTGCGTGGGTTTCCTCTGGATGCTTCGGTTTCCTCCTGCAGTCTAAAGATGTATGGGTTAGGTGGATTGGCCATGCTAAATTGCCCCTTAGTGTCAGGGGAATGAGCTCGGGTAAATGCATGGGGTTATGGGGATTGGGCCTGGTTGGTGCAGTCTTGATGGGTCGAATGGCCTCCTTCTGCACTGTAGGATTCTGACTCTCGTTTGAAATAATTCCACAACACCTACCCGAGCCTTCAACTTGTTACAGGGGACAGTGACGCGCTGTGAAAACAACACAACTTTTACAGATGCCTCCTTGTCTTCCTAATCTATCCAGCTGAAACAATCTATCCAGATAGATGCAGCCTGGGCTCATCAAATCAAATCATCTCATAGTCTGTGCTTTATCCGGGTAAAAAGACACACCTCTGCAAAGCTATTATGGTAAATAAAATAAAGACACTTTTACTGCAGGACAACCACAGATGACAGAATATCAATTTTTGGGATTGGAGGGTGAATATAGTGATGAATAAGAGGAACAGGCTAAAAATAAGTATTACTGCTGCAGATTCTGTGACGTGGATAAGATCCCAAACTTGCAACAACTCAAAAGACAATCACTCAAAGTTTAATAAAAGATATAATAAATACAGGTTAAGTGTGAAAGATAGATAAATGTTTGAGCTGTTTAATATATTTTTAGGAGTATGCTGAAATGTAAGTTAAGAGCTTTGTGTCTGTCGAAGACACAATTGGTGACAAGTGGCAGAGAAAATACAGATAGATTCAGATTTATCACTGACAAAAATTTCTATATTATTGTTTACCCCACTGCAGCTCTTGTTTTTAACGGAGGTGAATAAATGCCAAACTAAGACAAACTAAACATTCCTGCAAAATTGGGCATACTTAATGAAAATATGGTACAGTTCAGACCATGTCACCCATGTTTCTTTCCATCCCATCTCTTCAATCTCTTCCTACTTACATTTTCTCCATTTTGAATTCTCCGTTATTTTTTGTCCGTAAGCTTTAATATTTCAGCTGGAAAATATTCCTTCCTCGTTCACTTTATGTTGTTGTGCTGCCTATTACTGATGCTGTGGTGATTCTTCTCTTTGAGGGCAACACAACAGAGTAAGGGTCACCTGGCCTGCTTGACCAGTCGGGACTCAGAGTGGGGAATTCTCCCCAGGGAGAGGAGCTCTCCTCGGCAGAGGTATTTTAGAGCAAACATGTTGCTGCTCTTGAAGATCACTAAATAAATCCCTTTTCATTCACTAATAAAGTTTCTGACAGTGCGTCAATACAGATGCCCAACACAATTTCCTACACTTCTCTTATGTAAGGTGATGGGAAACAAGTTTCTGTGAAAAGAAAAGTAAGCTACAAAAAATATATATATGTATTTTTAATATCATTTTCCCTTCAGTGTTTAATCACAAGTTACCTCAAAAACCGTGGGGAGATCCTGTCATATATAACTATTCCAAGATTCACCTGGTGAAAGAATTGTATGCACTCAAGCAATTGCTGCAGCATGGGCTGACAGTAACTGTCATCGAAGAAAAGGTAGGCCTTGTTTGTAGTTATCAGCTGCCAATTCTGTTTTGTCACGAATCTGCCATTTTCTGAAACATGCTTTCACATTTCTGCCACATGAAATCATGGGGTTTCCTTGAGTTTTAATCGCTGATTGAAGTTGATGTGGATGTTATGAATCTTTTCATGTGCCACAATGAAAAAAACTCTGTAATCTTGGACAGCGACTCTGTTCTGATGAATGCCTGATGATCTGGATCTAGAATTTTGTAGTCAAAATCTATCTGTGGGTTTGAGACAGTTTAATCCATTATAAAAAACTGTGGGTAGAAACCCCAGTCGGAGTGAGTGTAGAATTTCTCATTTCCACTCACAGCGAAATTCATTTAAGACTCCTATTTTTCTTTTTATAGTGAATGGGGCTGAGAGGCCCCATAGATCAGGCATCATCATGGATAGCATGGTGGCACAGTGGTTAGCACTGCTGCCTCACAGCTCCAGGGACCCGGGTTCGATTCCCGGCTTGGGTTGCTGTCTGTGTGGATTTTGCACGTTCTCCCCATGTCTGCGTGGGTTTCCCCTGTGTGCTCTGGTTTCCTCCCACAGTCCAAAGATGTGTGGGTTAGGTTGATTGGCCATGCTAAATTGTTCCTTAGTGTCCTGGGATGTGTATGTTAGAGGGATTAGCACAGTAAATATGTGGGGTTTCAGGGATAGGGCCTGGGTAGGATTGTTATTGGTGCAGACTCAATGGGCCGAATGGCCTCCTTCTGCACTGTAGGGATTGTACCATCTTATGAACTCAGAGTACTTTTGTGGAACACTGAAATCTTGATGGATTTTGTAACTTTTTACTTTGCTTCGTGATGTGATCTAATTCTCAGATTGAACATTTATCAGGTGAATGTTTTATTTTGAGATTAAAGTTTTGTTTGTTTCAATAGATCCTTTCCTGGCCAATCGAGACAGAGGAGGACAAGATTCCAGAAACTCCTGTGAAAGGGAAAGCTCATGATTCTGCAAAGGTTGTAGCAATAATGCATATGCAAATCTATATCAGGAAAGCAAAGGAAAGGGTTCTGTCATATCTCAGAGCACGCCATCCATCCCTTCAACCAGATGAAATAATTTCCTATACTGCACATTGAAAATATCTTTTCTCACTTAGAAATCCTCAAAACGTTGAGGAAGTATTGCTCTTTAATATCATAATCGCAGGGATTTAGTGTTTCAATTTGGGTGAAGACCCTTGGATGTGACTAGTGATGTTAGTCATAGAATCTCGACAGTGCAGAACGAGGCCATTTGGCCCATCAGTCCTGCACCGACATCAATCCCATCCAGGCTCTATCCCCGTAACCCCACATATTTACTCTGCTAATCCCCTTGACACCAAGGGTTAATTTTAGCATGGCCAATAAACCTAATCCACACATTTTTGGAATGTGTGCGGAAACTGGAGCACCCAGAGGAAACCCACACAGAGACGAGGAGAACATGCAAACTCCATGCAGACAGTCACCCGAGGCCGGAATTGAACCTGGGTCCCTCGCGCTCTGAGGCAGCAGTGCTAACCACGGTGCCAACGTGCCACCTCATCTAGTCATAGACTCAACACTACCAGTTTGTCGGGTTTTGTGCCAAGCTAAGGGTGCCAGACATTAAACAGTAGTATAAAAATGCTTGTTTTGTTTTGGTGTTTGCAAGTGTTGATTTGGCTATAATGTATATTTTTTGAGGAGGAACTAGGGAGGCAAAGACAGCAGCAAGAATACAAAGGGAATAGACAATGACAAGGAGAAAAAAAAGACACCTTCTTTGCTTCAGAGTGATCCACCCATTCAGAAAATACTTGGCGATTATCATATCAATCTGCACTCCATTGTGACAGGAAATCACTACATTGAGATGGTTTGTGATTTAGGCGTTCCTAAAATTGAGGAAAAAGTGAATTTGCCGACACCAGACATCAAGGTACTGTACAAATATCTACATCTAAAATAAGAGCTAAATGGCATGTTACTATGTAACCATATCGACACAGTTAAGATGGTGAGCTAATATTAAATTCATCCGAAAGCATGAATCTTTTAACAGAAAAGAATGCAAACACAAGAGAATAAGATTATTTTGTCAAATGTACTGGTGATAGTTTATTGTACATTGTGTTTTAATTGTGATCAGTTGCCTAACTGTCAAGGCAGAGATGACGTTTTCGTAACTAAAATGTGCTAAACCCAATAGATAACTGCTGTGGCCTGGATAAGTAGATATTTGATGTCTCGTAGATCTCAGAATCATGACAAGATATTGCTTCCTCACTCTGTCCGTTGTACCAAAGGTATTAGATATACAGCACGTAGAGTAGAATAGCATGATAGCTGTCTACAGGCTAATTAAGGTTTAAGGAGCATAATATTAATATTATAATTAATTTACATGATTCCTTATCCTGGAGGTTTGCTAATTCATTTGTAGTTTGGGAAGACGTTGGCCTAGTGGTATTATCGCTAGAAGATTAACCCAGAAACTCAGCTAATATTCTGGGGACCTGCGTTCGAATCCCGCCATGGCAGATGGTGGAATTTGCATTCAATAAAAACTATCTGGAATTCAGAGTCTACTGATGACCGTGAAACCATTGTCGATTGTTGGGAAAAACCCATCCAGTTCACTAATGTTTTTTAGGGAAGGAAATCTGCCATCCTTACCTGGTCTGGCCTACATGTGACTCCAGAGCCACAGCAATATGGCTGACTCTCAACTGTCTTTTGAAGAAGGGCCACTAGGGATGGGCAATAAATGCTGGCCAGCCAGCGACGCCCATGTCCCACAAATGAATTTAAAAAAAGTTAGGGCTGGCTTCCCTATGATATTCCAATAAGACAAACCTGCCCACATCTCTGAACCCACCTTGACCCATTTCCCTGTGCCAGGAGCATCTGGTGTGAGTTGTGGGCTCCTGACAGGACTCCAATATATGAGAAGGCATCCACCATTGTATCCTCGGAATATATAATCTCCTCCTCATACCTTACCTGATGAAATCATTAAACCTCTTGCAGAACTGAGTTGCTGTGCAGGGTAATTGGAGGTGGCACTTGCTGCCTTGTTTGCTTACTTCCACACTGACTGTGGAATTATCTCAGATAACACCTGCTCTCCATTCCAAAGAGGGCTCCCTGTAAACAACAATGTGCTGCCGCCTCTGTAAGCGTGTGAGATCTGTATTCTGAAACAGCCCACTGAGAAATTGTGCCACGATTATCCATCCTGTAGATCAACAGATAAATAGTTCCTGTTGATACCTGGTTCTTTAAGCTGCAAATAAATCCTGTAGCTGCGCATCATTTCCTGTCTTAGTGGCAAGTTCCTAATTGTAGGAGGAAATATTACTGGCGGCATACTTTGTAAGTATGCCAGGACCAACACTAGTTTAGCTAGATGGGCAAAAGTCATAGAATCATAGAATCGCTACAGTACAGAAGGAGGCCATTCAGCCCTTCTAGTCTGCATCGTCTTCTTGCTCACACTTCCAACAGCAATCAAACTGGAAGATCTAAAATAGACTTATGCTGTGGATAAGGACCTAATGTTTCAATCATAGGAACACAGAAAGCACAAGTAAACCATTCAGCCTGTTCAACCTGTCCCACCATTCTTGTTTTTGATTTGTTCACGGGATGTGGGCATCACTGACTAGGCCAGCATTTATTGCCCATCCTTAATTGTCCTTGAGAAGGGTCATCCGATCACAGTTGATCTGTACCTCAGCTCCATTTCCCCTCACAGGAACATTAGGAGTAGGCCATTTAGCTCCTTCAGCCTATTTCAATTGATCATGATTTATCTGTACTGGCCTTTGCCATTTATCCCTCAATACCTTTGGCTAATAAATGTCGACCTTCAATTTTAAGTTAACAACTAATCTAACATCCACAGCCATTTGCTTCTAAAGAACCACTGAACTTCAACGACCCTTTTTGGGTAAAATTCTTTTCTAACTTCACTCCCAAGACGTCTGACTTTAACTTTTAGCCAATGCCCCCTAGTCCTTAACTCCCCAACTAATGTAGATAATTTTTCACCATCTATTATTCTATGGACTCTTTTATTTCTTACCCTCAATATCTTCAAAACTTTGGTAACCTTCTAAATTCTAGGGATCAAAACCCGAATTTGAGTAACCTATCTTTTTACTTTAACTCTTGAAGTTCATGTCACAGTTTAATAAATCTACCCACACTCCTTCCAATTCCAATTTAAGGTGTGGTGCCCAGAATTGCATACAATATCTTGGGTGTGGTCTAGCTGAAGGAGAATATGTCACTCCTTGTATTAAAGTTCTCTAGATAGAAAGCTGAACATTTCATTAGTTTTCTTGATTCTTTTCTGTAACTGTCTATGACATTTTAACTATCTACATGGGCTCCTAGGTCACTCTGAACTTCCATTGTTTCTAGCCTTTCACTATTTAGAAAGTGCTCCAACCTACCCTTTTTAAGTTCTACATAAGAACTAGGAGCAGGAGTAGGCCATCTGGCCCCTCGAGCCTGCTCCGCCATTCAATAAGATCATGGCTGATCTTTTCGTGGACTCAGCTCCACTTACCCGCCTGCTCACCATAACCCTTAATTCCTTTACTATCAAAAATTTATCTATCCTTGCCTTCAAAACATTCAATGAGGTAGCCTCAACTGCTTCACTGGGCAGGGAATTCCATAGATTCACAACCCTTTGTGTGAAGAAGTTCCTCCTCAACTCAGTCCTAAATCTGCTTCCCCTTATTTTGAGGCCATGCCTCCTAGTTCTGGTTTCACCCGCCAATGGAAACAACTTCCCTGCTTCGATATTATCTATTCCCTTTATAACCTTATATGTTTCTATAAGATCTCCCCTCATTCTTCTAAATTCCAATGAGTATAGCCCCAGTCTACTCAGTCTCTCCTCATAAGCTAACCCTCTCAACTCCGGAATCAACCTAATGAATCTCCTCTGCATCCCCTCCAGTGTCAGTATATCCTTTCTCAAGTAAGGAGACCAAAACTGTACACAGTACTCCAGGTGTGGCCTCACCAGCACCTTCTACAGTTGCAACATAACCTCGCTGTTTTTAAACTCCATCCCTCTAGCAATGAAGGTCAAAATTCCATTTGCCTTCTTAATTACCTGCTGCACCTGCAAACCAACTCCTTGTGATTCTTGCACAAGGACACCCAGGTCCCTCTGCACAGCAGCATGCTGCAATTTTTTACCATTTAAATAATAATCCATTTTGCTGTTATTCCTACCAAAATGGATGACCTCACATTTACCAACATTGTACTCCATCTGCCAGACCCTCACCCACTCACTTAGACTATCTATATCCCCTTGCAGACTTTCAGCGTCCTCTGCACACTTTTCTCTGCCACTCATCTTAATGTCATCTGCAAATTTTGACACACTACACTTGGTCCCCAACTCCAAATCATCTATGCTATGTTCTGAGTGGACAATCTCCTGTTTGCCTATGTTAAAAACCATTTGCCCCAGATTCTTTTTTTATTATTCATTCGTGGGACATGGGCATGGCTGACTGGCCAGCATTTATTGCCCATCCCTAGTTGCCCTTGGAGGGCAGTTGAGAGTCAACCACATTGCTGTGGCCTGGAGTCACGTGTTGGCCAGACCAGGTAAGGACGGCAGATTTCCTTCCCTAAAGGACATTAGTGAACCAGATGGGTTTTTCCAACAATGGATAATGGCTTCATGGTCATCAGTAGATTATTAATTCCAGATATTTTTTATTGAATTCAAATTCCACTATCTGCCATGGCAGGATTCAAACCTGGGCTCCCAGAACATTAGCTGAGTTTCTGGATTAATAGTCTAGCAATAATACCATTAATCCATTGCCTCCTCAAGATTCACTTAGGATAGGACTTTCTAGCCCTTCCTGCTGCTGGGATCTTCCAGTGCCTCCGAAGGCGACTCCCACCCCCCTCCACCCTACGGCAGGATCCCTGGTAGCGGGATGAGCAAGCCACTCAAAATGCCGTAAACATTGGTGGGACTGGAACATCCCACTGGTCGCCAATTACAAGGCGCCTCCGCCACCAGAAAACACGCTGCGGGGGATCTGGAAAATCTCGCCCTTAATCTATTCATAATGGTTTGTAATTTTATGCTTCTATCTAAACTGCCTTTAATATTACTTATCTTCATATCATCAGCAAACTTGGATATGTGATTCTCTACTCTAACTCTGCCGTCGAAATTATTGATAAAAATCATGAATAGCTGAGAACCCAATACAGATTCCTGTGAGATGCCACAATTCATATCCTCCCAATTCGAGTACCTTCCCATTAACCCTAACTCTCTGGCTTCTGTTGCTGAACCAATCTCCCAGCCAGGTCAATAATTCAACTTCAATTCCATAAGCTGCACCTTTTGGTCACATTCTCTTATGAGCGACTTTACTGAATGCTTTCTGGGGATCGATATAAATAACATCCATAGACATTCCCTTGTTCTGCTGGTCTATAACTCATTGGTTTCCCACTCCCAGCATTCTTATCCAGCTGAGTGATGTGCAATTTTCCAATCTTTTAAGGAATAATTTTAGAAAACTTTGGAAGATGATAATGAGGGCATCTGTGATGTTCTCACCCCTTCCTTTAAAATCCTGGGGTGGAAACCATCTGATTCTTGGGTAAGAACAGAAAATGCTGGAAATACTCAACAGATCAGGTTATATTGTGAATATTTGAAGAAAGATCTTGGGGATTTTTCACTCTTTCAAATCTACTATGTTCTTCATTCCAATTATTTTGGTTCTCATCCTTGATTCAATGCTGCTGTTCTCATAGAATCCTACAGTGCAGAAGGAGGCTATTCAGCCCATCAAGTCTGCACCAACCACAATCCCACCCAGACCCTAGCCCCATAACCCCATGCATTTACCCTGACGCTAAGGGACAATTTAGCATGGCCAATCCATCTAACCTGTACATCTTTGGACTGCGGGAGGAAACCGTAGCACCCGGAGGAAACCCATGCAGACACGGGAGAACGTGCAAACTCCACAAAGACAGTGACCCAAGCCGGGAATCAAACCTGGGTCCCTGGCGCTGTGAGGCAGTAGTGCTAACCATGTGCCACCGTGCCACCCTTCTCTTCCTTTGCTGTTAATACTGACGCAAAGTAGTTATTCAACATACCCTTATTTCCATTTACAGTCTCACTATTATCAGTTTTCAATGGCCTACGTTGCTCCTGTTCACCCTTTTCCAAATATAATTGCGTCCTCCTTTAATGTGTACCTTTTTGATACTCTTACCTTATAACAATCTGCTCCTCTCAGCCTGGAACATTTCCATTGAGCTGGGATCTACTGCCTTTGGCAGCAAGAAATTCCTGATTTCCATTATTCTTTCTGTGGGAAGGTGCTTCCTGATTTCACTCCTGAATGGCTTAGCACTAATTTTAATTTTCCTCAGGGAATCCCGGCACTGTGGATTATCCTACCAATGCAAACAGTTCCTCTGTATCTACCCTTTGTGATTTTAAACACGTCAGTTGCATAATTTCTCAACCTTCTAAACTCAGGGGAGTACCAGCCAAGCTTATACAAACTGTTCAGCTAATTTAACTCTTCAAGCCCTGGTATAACACTGGTAAATCTGTGCTATAATTCTTCCACAACCAATATTTTGAAGTTTGGGACCCAAAACAGAATGCAGTACTCCAGATAGGGTCTGTACAACTGAAGAGTAATTCTTCCCTTAGTACTGCAGCCACCATGAACTAAAGGTCAATGTTCCATTAGCTTTTTAAATTACTTTTTGTAACTGTGCACTAGCTTTGACTGATCATGTACCTGGACACCCAAATACCTTTGCTCCTCCGCAGTCCCTGATCTCTGGTCATGAAGAGAATATTTCAATTTGTCTTTATTGGATCCAAAGGGAATAACTTATGTTTCATTCATTTGTGCGATGCGGGTGTCGCTGGCTCGCCATCATTTATTGCCCATCCCTATTTGCCCGAGGGCTGTTGAGAGTCAACCACATTGCTGTGGCTCTGGAGTCACATGTAGGCCAGACAATGTAAGGATGACAGATTTCCTTTCCTAAAGGACATTAGTGATCCAGATGGGTTTTTCCAGCAATCGAAAGCAGTTTCATGGTCGTCGGTAGGTTCTTAATTCCAGATATTATTTGTTGAATTCAAATTCCACCATCTGCCATGGCAGGATTCGAACCTGGGTCCCTAGTTTCTGGATTAATAGTCCAGCGATAATACCACTCGGACATTATCTCCACCTTACAATGTTCCACACTGAACTCCAATTGTCACAGACTTGTTCACTTACTGAATCTATCTATGTCCAGTTGTAGCTTCATACTCACATCTGTACAAGGGCCAGATTTTTATCAGTCAAGTATATCAAAAGATACAGAGCAAAGGGAAATGGCTTTTGAGGGGGCAGATCAACCATGATCTAACTTACTGTACATCCTAACCTAATGTCACCTGCAAGTGTCCATTCCTTCACCTGTCAGTCATGCAGATGAGGCTCCGTGGTACAGACCCCTGGGGAAAGCCATTTGTCGCAGCCTGTCTGTCAATCACTGAACATTCTCTTTATCCCTTGCCTCTGTCCCCTGCCTTCACACCAATTACCAACCCATGTCACAAGGTTACCTTTAATTCCTCGTGCTTTACCTTTTTCCAACCTAATTACAGAAAGGTGTTAAGAGGAGGTCAGAGTTCACCCTCGGAAGACCCATAACTTTGGAGGAAAGAGCCAATATTGCTTCCAAGTATCTTCATTTATTGTTGCAGGCAGCAAGCAGCCAATCACTGTGGCAGTTATAATAGTTCGATATTAATCTTTTCATTTGGTTTTATGAAGCTGTTCATGTCCATAATTCCTCCTTAGGAGACTAAAAAGGGCAAAGGTGCAAAGAAAAAAGGCGACGATTCAAAATTGGGGAAAGACTCGGGGGCAAGCGGAAAAAGTAAATCGAAAGACACACCAGATAACAGTAAGTGCAGTAATTGTCTCTGATACCGATGTGCCAACCTATTGCCCTTCACTTGGTCAGATGATTTGTACCTCGTGTTTAATCAGTTACAGTGAATTCTGATTATATTACTTCCTAGACATATTGCCTGTTATTTAATAACTTTGCAATAATCACTTTAAAATAATGAATAATTGAAAATACTGATGCTAATGTACACTGAAATCACAATGGGCATTAGCCTTTGACACCCGATACAACATTCGGCACTGACTTTGATAAGGAAACAAAATGAATGAAGCAATTTGCCAGGTAAAGGAAGGGAAGCGACCAGGGTGGTGGCTGCACGGAGCAGAGATGGAAATCAGTCAGCCATAGAGTCATAGAGGTTTACAGCATGGAAACAGGCCCTTCGGCCCAACTTGTCCATGCCGCCCTTTTTTTTTAAAACCCCTAAGCTAATCCCAATTGCCCGCATTTGGCCCATATCCCTCTATACCCATCGTACCCATGTAACTATCTAAATGCTTTTTAAAAGACAAGATTGTACCCGCCTTTACTACTACCTCTGGCAGCTTGTTCCAGACACTCACCACCCTCTGTGTGAAAATATTGCCCCTCTGGACACTTTTGTATCTCTCCCCTCTCACATTAAACCTATGTCCTTTAGTTTTAGACTCCCCTACCTTTGGGAAAAGATATTGACTATCTAGCTGATCTGTGCCCCTCATTATTTAATAGACCACTGTAAGGTCACCCCTCAGCCTCCTAGGCTCCAGAGAAAAAAATCCCAGTCTATCCAGCCTCTCCTTATAACTCAATCCATCAAGACCTGTTAGCATCCTAGTAAAGCTTTTCTGCACTCTTTCTAGTTTAATAATATCCTTTCTATAATAGGGTGACCAGAATTGCACACTGTATTCCAAGTGTGGCCTTACCAATGTCTTGTACAACTTCAACAAGACATTCCAACTCCTGTATTCAATGTTCTGATCGATGAAACCAAGCATGCCGAATGCCTTCTTCACCACTCTCTCCACCTGTGACTCCACTTTCAAGGCCCTTGAATATAAAATCTGGCCCTTGAATGTAAAACAAATCCAAAGCTGTTTATTCTCAAATAGAAGTTGAAAAGACACCAATAATGGTCAGAAGTCGTCTGTAAATAGTATATTAAATATGCAGGAGGTGCACAAATCTGTCTTCAGCAAAACGAAGGATCAGTTGCCATATTTTTGTGTTTGATTCAAATTAGGAAATTAACTGTTCTGACTTGATAAAATGTGGATCAGGAAAAATCCTACAAAAAAATAAACCGTATTACGAATTGAACTAATCACACCGCACCATTACATTTTTCATAGTGATTCGAGTTTCATTTTGGATTGCTGACCCAGCTAACTTTGTAGTTATATTTATAACATAAAAAACACAAGCACATCAATATAAAAAAAAAGTCATTCAGCAATAACATATAAAATATATAATTTAACATGAGAAATATTTTTTTGTTAAATTTTTGTAGGATCCTTCCTGATCACCATTTCACCAAGTCAGAATGATTAACTTCCTAATTCAATTACAAGGGGGCACAGGTTTAAGGTGAGAGGGGGGAAAGTTTAAGGGAGATGTGCCGGGGAAGAAATGGGCAGCACGGTGGCACAGTGGTTAGCATAAGACCATAAGACCATAAGACATAGGAGCGGAAGTAAGGCCATTCGGCCCATCGAGTCCACTCCACCATTCAATCATGGTTGATTTCAACTCCATTTACCCGCTCTCTCCCCATAGCCCTTAATTCCTCGAGAAATCAAGAATTTATCAATTTCTGTCTTGAAGACGCTCAACGTCTCGGCCTCCACAGCCCTCTGTGGCAATGAATTCCACAGACCCACCACTCTCTGGCTGAAGAAATTTCTCCTCATCTCTGTTCTAAAGTGACTCCCTTTTATTGTAAGGCTGTGCCCCCGCGTCCTAGTCTCCCCTGTTAATGGAAACAACTTCCCTACGTCCATCCTATCTAAGCCGTTCATTATCTTGTAAGTTTCTATCAGATCTCCCCTCAACCTCCTAAACTCCAATGAATATAATCCCACGATCCTCAGACGTTCATCGTATGTCAGGCCTACCATTCCTGGGATCATCCGTGTGAATCTCCGCTGGACCCGCTCCAGTGCCAGTATGTCCTTCCTGAGGTGTGGGGCCCAAAATTGCTCACAGTACTCCAAATGGGGCCTAACCAGTGCTTTATAAAGCCTCAGAAGTACATCCCTGCTTTTGTATTCCAAGCCTCTTGAGATAAATGACAACATTACATTTGCTTTCTTAATTACGGACTCAACCTGCAAGTTTACCTTTAGAGAATCCTGGACTAGGACTCCCAAGTCCCTTTGCACTTTAGCATTATGAATTTTGTCACCGTTTAGAAAATAGTCCATGCCTCTATTCTTTTTTCCAAAGTGTACGACCTCGCACTTGCCCACGTTGAATTTCATCAGCCACTTCTTGGACCACTCTCCTAAACTGTCTAAATCTTTCTGCAGCCTCCCCACCTCCTCAATACTACCTGCCCCTCCACCTATCTTTGTATCATCGGCAAACTTGGCCAGAATGCTCCCAGTCCCGTCATCTAGATCGTTAATATATAAAGAGAACAGCTGTGGCCCCAACACTGAACCCTGCGGGACACCACTTGTCACCGGTTGCCATTCTGAGAAAGAACCTTTTATCCCAACTCTCTGCCTTCTGTCTGACAGCCAATCGTCAATCCATGTTAGTACCTTGCCTCGAATACCATGGGCCCTTATTTTACTCAGCAGTCTCCCGTGAGGCACCTTGTCAAAGGCCTTTTGGAAGTCAAGATAGATAACATCCATTGGCTCTCCTTGGTCTAACCTATTTGTTATCTCTTCAAAGAACTCTAACAGGTTTGTCAGGCACGACCTCCCCTTACTAAATCCATGCTGACTTGTCTTAATCCGACCCTGCACTTCCAAGAATTTAGAAATCTCATCCTTAACGATGGATTCTAGAATTTTGCCAACAACTGAGGTTAGGCTAATTGGCCTATAATTTTCCATCTTTTTTCTTGCACTGCTGCCTCACAGCGCCAGGGACCTGGGTTCGATTCCCGGCTCGGAACACTGTCTGTGTGGAGTTTGCACATTCTCGCCTTGTCTGCGTGGGTTTCTTCCGGGTGCTCTGGTTTCATCCCACATTCCAAAGATGTGCAGGTTAGGTGAATTGGCCATGCTACATTCTCCCTCAGTGTACCCGAACAGGCGCCGGAATGTGGCGACTGGGGGATTTTTACAGTAATTTGCAGAACCATAAAGGGTGTAGATACGCAGAGGGACCTGGGTGTGCAAGTCCACAGATCCTTGAAGGTGACGTCACAGGTGGAGAAGGTAGTGAATAAGGCATATGGCATGCTTGCCTTTATAGGACGGGGCATAGAGTATAAAAGTTGGGGTCTGATGTTGCAGTTGTATAGAACGTTGGTTCGGCCGCATTTGGAATACTGCGCCCAGTTCTGGTCGCCACACTACCAGAAGGACGTGGAGGCTTTAGAGAGAGTACAGAGGAAGTTTACCAGGATGCTGCCTGGTATGGAGGGGCTTAGTTATGAGGAGAGATTGGGTAAACTGGGGTTGTTCTCACTGGAAAGATGGAGGATGAGGGGTGATCTAATAGAGGTGTATAAAATTATGAAAGGCATAGATAGGGTGAATGGTGGGAAGCTTTTTCCCAGGTCGGTGGTGACGTTCACGAGGGGTCATAGGTTCAAGGTGAGGCGGGGGAGGTTTAACACGGATATCAGAAGGACGTATTTTACACAGAGGGTGGTGGGGGCCTGGAATGCGCTGCCGGGCAAGGTAGTGGAGGCGGACACACTGGGAACGTTTAAGACTTATCTAGATAGCCACATGAACGGAGTGGGAATGCAGGGATACAAACGAATGGTCTAGTTTGGACCAGGGAGCGGCGCGGGCTTGGAGGGCCGAAGGGCCTGTTCCTGTGCTATATTGCTCTTTGTTATTTGTTCTATGAAGAGCTTGTCGGAGGAACGGCTGAGGACTCTGTGTCTGTACTCGTTGGAGTTTAGAAGAATGAGGGGGGATCTTATTGAAACAGGATACTGCGAGGCCTGGATAGGGTGGACGTGGAGAGAATGTTTCCACTAGTAGGAAAAACTAGAACCAGAGGCACAACCCCAGGCTGAAGGGATGATCCTTTAAAACAGAGATGAGGAGGAATTTCTTTAGCCAGAGAGAGGTGAATCTGTGCAACTCTGCCGCAGAAGGCTGTGGAGGCCGGGTCATTGAGTGTCTTTAAGATAGAGATAGATAGGTTCTTGATTGATAATGGGATCAGGGGGGTTATGGGGAAAAGGCAGGAGAATGGGAATGAGAAAAAAATCAGCCATGATTGAATGGAGGAGCAGACTCGATGGGCCGAGTGGCCTAATTCTGCTCCTATGTCTCATGGTCTAATATATATGGTGCAGCATTACACAAATCTTAAAGAGTTTTTCTGAAGTTGCAGATAAATATTACAAATATTCTACCATGAAGCCCATTATATATGTAAACTTTGTGCCTTGTGCTCATCACATGCTTTCCAACTTAAGTAAATTTGCCGTTCCATAGAGATGGGTTAAGCACTGGGCTAATTGGACCACAGAAAACATCATCAACTGTGCTGCAATGAGCAATCACAAGGGAGGTTAACCAATGTGCTGTAAAAGTATTAATATTATTGTAGAGGTGTTTATTTAAAGTTCCAGGCCATTTAAAAGGCTTACGGCAGGAAAATCATAGCTTCATAGAACATGAGAGGCCATTCGGGCCATAATATCTGCCAGTTTGCTGATAAATCCACATGATTACTCCCAGTCCCTTGCTCTTTATTTCTAGTTCTAATTAATTAATTCAAATTAATTATTCAGTTTATTTTTAAGGGTTACTATTAAATCAACTTGCCAATGTTTCAGGCATTCCAGATCCTAAAGAACTGTCTGCAAAAAAAAAATTCTCTCCAACTCCCACCTGGTTCTTTTACCATTTATCTTAAATCAGTGTCCTTTCCTTGTTGGCTGGCCTGCCACTGAAAACAAGTCTCCGTAAATACCAAAAGTCTCCATGATTTTGAACACCTCTACCAAAACTCAACTTTAATCTGTTCTTAGAATGTTCTCAGCTTTATTAGTCTCTCCGTGTGATTTTTTGATTTGATTCATTCATAAAACATGAGTGTCACAGGCAAGGCCAGCATCTATTACCTATTCCTCATTGCCCTTAGCAAGCCATCTTCTGGGTCTGCTGCAGTTAACGTGGTGTAGTTACTCCCACAGTGCACTTTACTGTAATGGTTGAAAGGACTGAGTGGCTTATTAAACTATTCCAGTCGGCTGTTAAGAGTCAACCCCGTTGCTGTGGATCTGGGATCACACGTAGGCCAGACTGAGTAAGGATGGCAGACTTCTCCAACACCTACTGAAGGACAGTAGTGAATTAGATGGGTGTTCATGACAATGTGATAGTTTTATGATCATCATTACAGATGATCCAGATTTATTAATGAACTGAATTTAAATAACTCCAAGCAGCCAAGATGGGATTTGAACTCACATTTGTCCAAGGTAGATCATGCCTTACGAGGCTAATTGAATTTTTTGAAGATGTAACTAATCATAGAAATCATAGAAACTCGACAGTACAGAAAGAGGCCATTCGGCCCATCGAGTCTGCACCGACCACAATCCCACCCAGGCCCTACTCTCATATCCCTACATATTTTACCCACTAATCCCTCTAACCTACACATCTCAGGACACTAAGGGCAATTTTTAGCATGGCCAATCAACCTAACCCGCACATCATTGGACTGTGGGAGCAAACCGGAGCACCCGGAGGAAACCCATGCAGACATGAGGAGAATGTACAAACTCCACAAAGACAGTGACCCACGCCAGGAATCGAACCCAGGTCCCTGGAGCTGTGAAGCAGCAGTGCTAACCACTGTGCTACCATGCTGCCCCGGTACGGTACGGTAAGAACTAGACACATAGACGAGGGAAGAGCAGTAGATGTAGTTTATATGGATTTCAGCAAGGCGTTTGATAAGGTGCCCCAATAAGCAATAAACAAGGCTTATTGAGAAAGTGAAGGGGCATGGGATACAAGGGGACATTGCCTTGTGGATTCAGAACTGGCTTGCCCACAGAAGGCAAAGAGTGGTTGTAGATGGGTCTTTTTCAGCATGGAAGTCGGTCACCAGTGGAGTGCCCCAGGGATCTGTTCTGGGACCCTTGCTCTTTGTGACTTTTATAAATGACCTGGATGAGGAAGTGGAAGGATGGGTTGGCAAGTTTGCTGATGACACAAAGGTTGGTGGTGTTGTGGATAGTGCAGAGGGATGTCAGCAGTTGCAACGAGACATAGATAAGATGCAAGACTGGGCGGAGAAGTGGCAGATGGACTTCAACCCAGATAAGTGTGTGGTGGTTCATTTTGGCAGGTCGAATAGGATGAAAGAATATAATATTAAGGGTAAGATGCTTGGCAGTGTGGAAGATCAGAAGGATCATGGGGTCCGGGTTCATAGGACGCTCAAAGCAGCGTCGCAGGTAGAGGCTGTGGTTAGGGAGGCGTATGGAATACTGGCCTTCATCAATAGAGGAATTGAGTTTAGAAATCGGGAGATAATGCTGCAGCTGTATACGACCCTGGTCAGACCCCACCTGGAGTACTGTGCCCAGTTCTGGTCACCTCATTACAGAAAGGATGTGGAAGCCATAGAAAGGGTGCAGAGGAGATTTACAAGGATGTTGCCTGGATTAGGTGGCATGCCTTATGAGGATAGGTTGAGAGAGCTAGGTCTTTTCTCCTTGGAGAAGCGAGGGATGAGAGGTGACCTGATAGAGGTGTATAAGATGTTGAGAGGTATTGATAGAGTGGATTCTCAGAGGCTCTTACCCAGGGCTGAAATGGTTGCCACAAGAGGTCACAGGTTAGGGTGCTGGGGAGTAGGTACAGAGGAGATGTTAGGGGTAAGTTTTTCACTCAGAGGGTGGTGGGTGCGTGGAATCGGCTGCCGGTAGTGGTGGTGGAGGTGGATTCGATAGGGTCTTTTAAGAGACTTTTGGATAAGTTCATGGAAGTTAGTAAGATAGAGGGTTATAGGTAAGCCTCGTAGGTAGGGACATGTTTGGCGCAACTTGTGGGCCGAAGGGCCTGTTTGTGCTGTAGCTTTTCTATGTTCTATGTTCTATGGTCTATCTCCAGAGCATTAGCCCAGCCCTATTACCAAGCCACTGCTATTACCACTATGCTACTATCCCCCTAATCGCTTATCCCTGCTATCATTCCAGTAAACCTAGTGACTCTCCTCTGCATCCTCTCCTTGACAACCATCTTACAATGTGATGCCCAGAATCGGACACAACAGTCTAACTGAGGCCTATAACCAATGCTTTATAACTGTTTACCATAATTTCCTTGCTTTTGTTCTCTGTGCTGCTTTTATTTACAAAGATGAGGATCATGTAAGCAATTTTTTTAACAGCCTTTTTAAGTTGTCCTCCCACTTTCAAAGGTTGGTGTCCATGAACCCTTATGTCTCTTGGCTCGTGTTCCTCCTTTAGAATCGCACCATTTCACTTATGTTGCTTCCCCTCGTTCTTCCTTTCAGCTGCTGAAATTTGCTGGCCCCTTCCCGCCGGCGGGGTTTTCCAGTCCCACCAATGGTGACTCCCGCTGACACGGCTGCCCTAGTGGGGAGGGTGTGAACAATGGGAAAATCCATTGACAGTAGCAGATCAGAACATCCCGCCTTGCGCTAATGAAGGTATAATTCAGACAATAGCATGATTAGCTCTTAAAAAGAGGGCAAGAAGATAAAGGAAGTGTCACAACTTCCAACAAATAAGAATGATGAGAACACCCTTACACAAATAAACTGCACTAATTCATACATAACAATATCAAGGTCGAATGTGATAATGCAAAAGAAATCCACTCAAGTGGATAGAGCTGTGAAGAAGGCCTATAGTGTGTTAGCTTTTATTAACAGGGGGTTGGCGTTTAAGAGCCGTGGGGTTATGCTGCAACTGTACAGGACCTTGGTGAGATCACATTTGGAATATTGTGTGCAGTTCTGGTCACCTCACTATAAGAAGGCTGTGGAAGCGCTGGAGAGAGTGCAGAGGAGATTTACCAGGATGCTGCCTGGTTTGGAGGGTAGGTCTTATGAGGAAAGGTTGAGGGAGCTAGGGCTGTTCTCTCTGGAGTGGAGGAGGCTGAGGGGAGACTTAATAGAGGTTTATAAAATGATGAAGGGGATAGATAGAGTGAACGTTCAAAGACTATTTCCTCGGGTGGATGGAGCTATTACAAGGGGGCATAACTATAGGGTTCGTGGTGGGAGATACAGGACGGATATCAGAGGTAGGTTCTTTACGCAGAGAGTGGTTGGGGTGTGGAATGGACTGCCTGCAGTGATAGTGGAGTCAGACACTTTAGAAACATTTAAGCGGTTATTGGATAGGCACATGGAGCACAGCAGGATGATAGGGAGTGGGATAGCTTGATCTTGGTTTCAGATAAAGCTCGGCACAACATCGTGGGCTGAAGGGCCTGTTCTGTGCTGTACTGTTCTATGTTCTATGTTCTAAATGTGTAAATTTGCATTACTTACCATGAGAAGCTAATCCATTGCAACAGGAAATGTATAGTTATTAATTTGTTGACAGCTTTTCTTTTGCAAAAAACATATCCTCATACAGTGCAGAAAAGACCTTTCGGCCCATCGAGTCTGCACCGACTCTCTGACAGAGCATTTTCCCCCTGGCCCTGTTCCCGTAACCCTACATATTTTCCATGGCAGATCCATCTAACCAACACATCTTTGGACTGTGGGAGGAAACCCACACAGGGGAGAACGTGTAGACTCTGCACAGACAGTCACACAAGGTCGGAATTGAACCCGAGTCCCACAGAGCTATGAAGCAGCAGTGCTAACCACTGTGCCACCGGCATTCATGGAATATCTGAAAGAACATTACAAAACATTTCATAATGATGATCACAGAAAGTGCAACATTATTCAAGTTTTCTACATAGATTATGTTGCACTCTGAGCTGCTTCAATGCAATCAAAGGAACACTACAGACATTCCATAATGGTCACCACAGGGCAATAATATTTAAATTATCTACATAGATCAAGTTATGCTCTGGGATGCTTCAATACAATTGTGAATCATGTAATATTTACAGTATCCCTTCAATGTGAGTCATACAGCCCAAGGCAATTTCCAATTCCAAGCCTCTCAGTACATTATGGCTGAAAGGTCTTACAGTAAGTAGTCTCACAACACCAGGTTAAAGTCCAACAGGTTTATTTGGTAGCAAATACCATAAGCTTACCAAATAAACCTGTTGGACTTTAACCTGGTGTTGTGAGACTTCTTACTGTGCTTACCCCAGTCCAACGCCGGCATCTCCACATCATGAAAGGTCTTAGACAGCAACCGTTCCCTGTGTGAGTATCAAAGTGTTACAGTTTTCCAATCAAGTCGATAATTGCCAGTGTCACAGTTCACATTATTTTCCAATGTGTTTAATTTGTACAGACAACAATGGTTAGCGCTGCTGCCTCACAGCGCCAGGGACCCGGGTTCGATTCCCAGTTTGGGTCACTGTCTGTGCGGAGTCTGCACGTTCTCCCCATGTCTGCGTGGGTTTCCTCCGGATGCTCCAGTTTCCTCCCACAGTCTGAAAGACGTGCTGGTTAGGATGTATTGGCCAAACCAAATTCTCCCTCAGTGTACCCGAACAGGCGCCGGAGGGTGGCGACTAGGGGATTTTCACTGCAGTGGGGTTAATATAAGGCTACTTGTGGCACTAATTAATTAAAAGATTGGCAGTTCCCATGGACTGACCAAGGTTCTCTTGAATTGGACATTGTAACCACACATTGTAAGGTACAATTATTCCCTTAATAGTGGAATATAATAGGGGAAACCAGAGGGATTCACATGATTCCAGACAAAAACTAATTACTCCTGATTCACTGTTGGCACACTGCTGAATTGAACTGGTGGCACCATGCTCTGTGAATCTATGATGAACTGTTTGTGTCTTTTGATTTTTTTTTCAGAGAAGGCGATAGGAAAAAGAGAAGTTGATTCAGGAGTTTTGGAGGTAATCAAGCCCAAGCATCTCTTTGTCAACTTTAAGTTACAGCTACAGAAGTGGTCAACAACAGCAGATGCAGAGAATGAGTTATATGGAACTCGTTCTCCATTCTCTTGGTTTCCTCGTACATAAAGAGCCAGCGCTGCAATTCTTTTACATTTTGAAATTCAACAATAAAATAATTGCCACTATGTTGAATCTGCTTAATGCCTTTCTTGATTCTTTTGAGGATCATGATTATTCACACCAATCATGAATTGTGATGTGGTGGCCATTACGGAGACTTGGATGTCTCAGGGACAGGACTGGGTGCTTCAGGTGCCGGGTTTTAGATGTTTCAGGAAGGACAGGGAGGGAGGCAAGAGAGGGGGGGGAGTGGCACTGTTGATCAGGGATAGTGTCACGGCTGTAGAGAAGGTGGACGCCGTGGAGGGACTGACTACGGAATCTCTGTGGGTGGAGGTTAGGAACAGGAAGGGGTCGGTAACTTTGCTGGGTGTTTTCTATAGGCCGCCCAATAGTAACAGAGATGTTGAGGAGCAGATGGGGAAACAGATCCTGGAGAGATGTAGGAATAACAGAGTTGTCGTGATGGGAGATTTTAATTTCCCAAACATAGATTGGAATATCCCTAGGGCTAGGGGTTTGGATGGAGAGGAGTTTGTTAGGTGTGTCCAGGAGAGTTTCCTGACACAGTATGTGGATAAGCCTACTAGAGGAGAGGCTGTTCTTGATCTGGTGCTGGCTAATGAACCTGGACAGGTGGAGGATCTCTCGGTGGGTGAGCATCTTGGGGATAGCGATCATAATTCTATCTCCTTCACGATAGCATTGGAAAGAGATAGGGTCAGGCAGGCTAGGAAAGTGTTTCTCTGGAGTAAAGGGAAATACAGTGTCATCAGGGAGGAAATTAGACGGGTAAATTGGAAGGAGGCATTCTTGGGGAAAAGTACCGAAGGAAAGTGGAGGATTTTCAAGGAATGTTTGTCTGGAGTTCCGATGAGACAGGGGGGTGTTGGTAGGGTACGGGAACCGTGGTGCACGAAGGTTGTGATGAACCTGGTAAATAAGAAAAGAGAGGCGTACAGAAGGTTCAGAGAGCTAGGAGGTGTTAAGGATTTAGAGGAGTATACGCGATGTAGGAAGGAGCTTAAGAAGGAAATTAGGAGAGCGAGAAGGGGTCATGAGAAGACCTTGGCGGGTAAGATTAAGGAGAATCCCAAGGCTTTCTACAAATATGTCAAGAGTAAAAGGATGAGATGTGAAGGCATAGGACCCTTAAAAGGTGAAGGGGGAAAAGTTTGTGCGGAACCGTTAGAAATGGCGGAGGTGCTTAATGAATACTTTACCTCGGTATTCACGGTGGAAAGGGATCTGGGTGGTTGTACTGCTGGATTGCGGAGGACAGAAAGGATCGAGCATGTGGACATAAAGAAAGAGGATGTGTTGGAACTATTGAATGGCATCAAGGTTGGTAAGTCGCCGGGACCGGATGGGATGTACCCCAGGTTACTGTGGGAGGCGAGGGAGGAGATTGCGGAGCCTTTGGCGATGATCTTTGCATCGTCGATGGAGACGGGAGAGGTTCCGGAGGATTGGAGGATTGCGGATGTGGTCCCTATATTCAAGAAAGGGAACAGGGACAGCCCGGGAAATTACCGACCGGTGAGTCTAACCTCAGTGGTTGGTAAGTTGATGGAGAGGATCCTGAGAGACAGGATTTATGATCATCTAGAGAAGTTTAGTATGATCAAAAGTAGTCAGCACGGCTTTGTCAGGGGCAGGTCGTGCCTTACGAGCCTGGTTGAGTTCTTTGAAAATGTGACCAAGCACATTGACGAAGGAAGAGCGGTGGATGTGGTCTATATGGACTTCAGCAAAGCGTTCGATAAGGTCCCCCATGCAAGACTTCTTGAGAAAGTGAGAGGGCATGGGATCCAAGGGGCTGTTGCCTTGTGGATCCAGAACTGGCTTGCCTGCAGAAGGCAGAGAGTGGCTGTGGAGGGGTCTTTCTCTGCATGGAGGTCAGTGACCAGTGGAGTGCCCCAGGGATCTGTTCTGGGACCCTTGCTGTTTGTCATTTTCATAAATGACCTGGATGAGGAAGTGGAGGGATGGGTTGGTAAGTTTGCTGACGACACCAAGGTAGGTGGTGTTGTGGATAGTTTGGAGGGATGTCAGAAGTTGCAGCGAGACATAGATAGAATGCAAGACTGGGCGGAGAAGTGGCAGATGGACTTCAACCCGGATAAGTGTGTAGTGATCCATTTTGGCAGATCCAATGGGATGAAGCAGCAGTATAAAATGAAGGGTACCATTCTTAGCAGTGTAGAGGATCAGAAGGACCTTGGGGTCCGGGTCCATAGGACTCTTAAATCGGCCTCGCAGGTGGAGGATGCGGTCAAGAAGGCGTATGGCGTACTAGCCTTCATTAATCGAGGGATTGAGTTTAGGAGTCGGGAGATAATGCTGCAGCTTTATAGGACCCTGGTTAGACCCCACTTGGAGTACTGCGCGCAGTTCTGGTCACCTCATTACAGGAAAGATGTTGAAGCCATTGAAAGGGTGCAGAGGAGATTTACAAGGATGTTGCCTGGATTGGGGGGCATGCCTTATGAGGATAGGTTGAGGGAGCTTGGTCTCTTCTCCCTGGAGAGACGAAGGATGAGAGGTGACCTGATAGAGGTTTACAAGATGTTGAGGGGTCTGGATAGGGTGGACTCTCAGAGGCTATTTCCAAGGGCTGAAATGGTTGCTACGAGAGGACACAGGTTTAAGGTGCTGGGGGGTAGGTACAGGGGGGATGTCAGGGGTAAGTTTTTCACTCAGAGGGTGGTGGGTGAGTGGAATCGGCTGACGTCGGTGGTGGTGGAGGCAAACTCGTTGGGGTCTTTTAAGAGACTTCTGGATGAGTACATGGGATTTAATGGGATTGAGGGCTATAGATAGGCCTAGAGGTGGGGATGTGATCGGCGCAACTTGTGGGCCGAAGGGCCTGTTTGTGCTGTGGCTTTCTATGTTCTATGTTCTATGTTCTATTCTACAAGGTTCAAGGTAAAGTTTATTTATTTATTAGTCACAAATAAGGCTTGCATTAACACTGCAGTGAAGTTACTGTGAAGTTCCCCTAGTCGCCACAGTCCGGCGCCTGTTCAGGTCAACGCATCTAACCAGCGTGTCTTTCAGACTGAGAGGAAACTGGAACACCCGGAGGAAACCCACACAGACATGGGGAGAATGTGCAAACTCTACACAGACAGTCACCCGAGGCTGGAATCAAACCCGCCTCCCTGGCGCTGTGCGGCAGCAGTGCTAACTACTGTGCCACCGCGCCGCATTTATTTTCTGGCTTCCGTTATGATCAATAGCAGATCAGCATTATCTTCAGAGAGGTAGCCCTTGGTGTGTGCCAAGGTGAGTGTGATGATGCACAAAGTCAAGTGGACAATGACATTACAAGTCTGTACAACTCTACTCCAATTGTGTAACTGAGGTAAATATTATAATATTCAGCACATGACAAATGAGGAACCCATGAAATACATCGGTCAGGATTTTAGCCACAAGTTGGTAATTCAGAATCAGGAGAATTGTTGGCTACCAGAATCTGACTTTTAATAATGGCAGACCAGTCATCAGAATTTTGGGTGAGGTGTGAATGGGGGCGGGTGCGGATCACTGTATTAGATGTTGGGGCGGGTGCCCCTGCTGGTAGTGAGGAAGGTGCTGGGCGTGGGCGCAGGCTGGGCTGCCTTGGGGCTCTGGCACTGTTTTCAATATTCTTTTTGAAGAATAAAACATAAAGCTTTCCTCCAGCCCTCAGCCCTCCCCTCCCCTCACTGTCCACATGTCCCAGTCATGCAATCCCATGGCTCACACTCACCCCGGCCCCTCGTACCCTCCATGCCAAGGTGTGCCCTTGCACCCAAACCTGTGCTCCTTTATTGCTCCTATGGAAATTTAATTCCAATTCCTGCCAACCCTTGCCTCAGTACCCTTTGCCCTTCCACCTATTATGCCAACTCACTCAATGTCCACCATGGCCAGACCTCAGGACTTATGCAGAGATGGGATAAAATAAAGTCCTGTTGTGGAATAGAGTTCTAAGTATCTATCACAGACTTCATTATATTGAAAAAAAATTCTCATTCATAAAAACCCATTTACTACATCTACATTCCTTCAACTACATAAACCCTTATAACAACAAACATCTAATTCAAGTACATAATCCCCAAGGACACCTGTTCTGCGCCAAAGGGCATCAGTCCTCCAACAAAGGGCCTATCCAAAGGGGAGCCCTCGCTATTTGAATAAATTCATGAAGTTCAGACCTGCTTGTGCCTGGTTTACTCTGCACAGTAACACTTCAGGTTCATACGCCTGGGTTGTCAAAATCTGACTTGACTTGCAGCAGTTGATGGTTTAAATGGCCAGCTTCCTCCCTGAAATGTGTATGTTCCCAACACAAACTGGCCTCATTCCTGCCCCTGTAAAAATGGGGGAAGTGGGGGGCCGTGTTCTGGGGCAGCACCTGTGATTTCCAGGCTCATCTGCCACTCTCACCATGAGAGAGATACTCTTGTGAAGAGGTAAGTATAGACTTTGCCACCACAACAGCTTCTCTTGTTGTTTCACGGGCTGTGAGCTTTGCCGGCTCGGCCAGGGTGTGTTCCTCATCATTAATTGCTCTTGAGAAGGTGATGGTGAGCGGTTCATGAACCACTGCAGTCCCGAGAATGCAGTAGAAGGTCCAAAAATCAGTTTCACCTTGGCATTAAATGAAGGCGGGACCTTCTGTTCCTACCTACCATGGCGGGCCACAATCCCTGGCACAGGCTGGTGTGAAACCGCTTTGCATCCTGATAATGGGCTGAAGATGTAGGCCTGACCAGAATCCACTCCCCCCACCATGCCAAATTATCCAAGAATCCAGTGAGAAATCGCACCAACCAGAACATGTCTGGACCATCGTAATGTGTAAAAGTCAGACCTTATCTTAATAAAGCCTGGGGCTGCCTCCAGAGTTCTGGATGAAGGTCTCCAGTGATTGTGGACCCTGGAACATGCAGCAGTGAGTGGGGGGGAGCACCCACCAGGTGGATCTCACAGTTTCAGAGTCTTCAAGAAGTTCCATCTTCTTTCTTCAGAGTGTTCCTGGAAGTCCATCTTCCACCTTTAACAGTAAGTCAGTTACAGCCGAACACCTTTTAAAAATGGGGCCCGAATATGATGGCGATGGGCAAGTCATCCAGCCCACCCCCACCATGCGAAACATCATAAAACCCCTCCAATGAGGGCAGGGTTGCGTAATACGGCGTGAATTCCTGGTGGCGTGTGTGGCAGGAAACGCACCCCATCCCTGTCCTCACCATGGGATTTAGTTCCAGATGGGAAAATCCTGTCACCAGTGCTTTGTGGTCAATGATTTCACAGAGCTGGGCTCCCAATTTGAACGTGGAACTTTTGGCAGACTTCAGCACTCTACCAGGGGTACAAACCAGAGTGAATCTGGTTGTTCACATGAAGGACGCAAGGCCCTGCCTCTGCCAGGAATCAGGTGCCATTTTTAAGCCCAACCAAAATCCAGAAAATGAACAAAAATTGGAAACTATTTTCACCCAAAAAGGGTTCAAGGTCAGTTGGGTGTCAGCCTGGCAGCAATAAAATGTTCCCGATGCTCTCATAAGGTGAAACATGTCCAGTGAAAAGCTCGATATTTTTCAGGACGGATATAAAGGCTGGAGGTGGCTCTATGACTGACTTTAGCAGGTGAGGTTACTGGCAGCTTTTTCTTTTGGAGATTGTTACTGTTCACAATCAGGCTAATCCCTCAGGGGGAGGGTCCAACAACTGGAGCTTCAGTCACTGTGTGGATACTGTGCCATTTGTAGAGAGAAATTGGAGATTATCTTCTCCATGGGAGGTACCTCCTCCATTGAGTAGGAGAGGAGGGCAGCTGTCCAGGGGCAGGAGCCACATGAGGTGCAGGAAAGTGGGCAATAGCGCTGAGGAATGAGGGCCTGTGGAGAGGAGGCTGTAGCAGGCAGACAAAGGCCATACCTTGCTAACCACCTTTACACAGAGGAATCAAGTCAGATGCTGCTTTAAGTTGTTAGAGAGCAGGGCCTCTCTTTTGCCCTCTCTGAACTTGGAGACTGGAATCTGCCAGGAGAAAGTCTCTTTCTCTGAGAAGTTGTTGTTTTAGAAGCTGCAGAGAGAGACATGCCTTTCTGTCTCTGAAGTCGAGAGACTGGGAGCTGCCAGAGATGAGGTTTATCTCTCTGAAGTTCTGCTGTTTGAGGATATATTCTTCTCTGGAAACTGCTGTCTGGATCTCTGCACAGAGGTGGTAAAAGGCTGGAAATCTGATACCCACGGAACCACCTTTGGTTTATGTGCTAACTGGTTCTAAAGAAGGGATTTATGTCGATGGGGGATAATGATAAATTGCGACAATAGAGATAGTTAGCTGTTAAAAATTAAACTTTGTCATGTTTAAGTATTTTGAAGAGTAAAAGTTATCCTCATTGTTCGACCGGAGCAAGGAGGAGAGGAGCGATTGTGTTTAAAGTAAAAAGGGTAAGGGAATCACTGTATTTACTTACTTTTTCGCGGGGTTTCTTTTTTCAGAGTGCAAGGGAAAAAGGGAAGTAGGTCGGGCGCGGGGTGACCTGGGAAGGGATTGTGTAGTTTTTTTCAATAAGTGGGCGGGAGGTTTAAAAGCAGGCTGTACTATTCAGCGGGCAACGTTGTAGCGGGCAGCGGAGTGAGCAGGGAGCAGAGTGAGAGCTGAAGGGCTTAGGAGGAAACGGGCAGAGGGGGTAGGTTCTGTTCTTCGTTCTTCCAGTAATTTAAAGAAAGGGGTAATTATGAGTGGGAGGCCAGTTTGTTGCTGTCGGTGTCGGATGTGGGAGTTCATGGAGTCGCCTAGCCTCCCGGAAGTCCATATCTGCGCCAGGTGCGTCAATCTGCAGCTCCTGAGAGACCGCGTTAGGGAACTGGAGCTGCGGCTCAATGACCTTAGTCTAGTCAGGGAAAATGAAAAGTTAATAGATAGAAGTTACAGGCAAGTCGTCACACCAGGGCCACGGGAGGAAGGCACGTGGGTCACAGTTAGGAAGGGTAAAGGTCACGTACCAGAGAGTACCCCGGTGGGTGTCCCCCTTAACAGTAAGGGATGGGTGACAGACGGGAGAGAGGAGGGGAGAGAGCAGTCAGTGATGGGATCCCCTGTGGTTGTTCCCCCTCCAAAATAAGGATACCATTTTGGATACTGTGGGGGGGGGGGGGGGGGGGGGGGGGGGGTGGGGGGGGGGGTGGGGGGGTGGGAGATGACCCTCCAGGGGTAAGCCACGATGACCGGGTCACTGGCATGGAGTCGGGCTCTGTGGCTCAGAAAGGAAAGAGGGGGACTAGGAGAGCAATAGTAGTGGGGGATGCAACAGTTAGAGGCACAGACAGGCGGTTCTGTGGGCGCGAACAAGACTCCAGGATGGTAGTCTGCCTCCCTGGTGCTGGGGCCCTGGATGTCTCTGAGCGGGTAGGAAGCATCCTAAAAGGGGCGGGTAACCAGACAGACGTCATTGTCCACATTGGTGCAAATGACGTCGGCAGAAAGAGCAGGGAGGTCCTGCGAGAGCAATTCAGGGAGTTGGGTAGTAGGCTGAAAAGCAGGGCCTCTAGGGTAGCGATCTCTGGACTACTCCCAGTGCCACAAGCTGGTGAGGCTAGGAACAGGGAGACTGCACAGCTGAACGCGTGGCTAAAGGACTGGTGCAGGAGGGAGTGTTTCAAATTCGTGGATCACTGGGAAGTCTTCAAGAGAGGATGGCACCTGTACAAGAAGGACGGGTTACACCTAAACTGGAGGGGCACGAATATCCCAGCTGGGAGTTTTGCTAGTGTGGTTCGGGTGGGTTTAAACTAATGTGGCAGGGGGGTAGGGAACAGAACAATAGGTCAATAAGCATAGAGGCTGGGGACGAGGTTGGGGCCAAGACAAGGCTATCTAAGAGGAAGAGCATTCTGGGGGAGGATGACCTCAGTGGGCCTGGAGGTCTGGAGTGCATCTGCTTCAATGCAAGGAGCGTCACGGGCAAGACAGACGAGCTTAGAGCCTTAATGCTTGCGTGGAACTTGGATGTGGTTGCAGTGACGGAGACTTGGTTAAAAGAAGGACAGGACTGGCAGCTGAATATTCCGGGGTACAAGTGTTTTAGGCGAGACAGAGGAGGGGCTAGGAGAGGTGGGGGAGTAGCAATGCTGGTTAGGGAGCATATTACAGCGGTACAGAGGGTGGACAATATGGAAGGGTCAGGTAACGAGTCACTGTGGGTGGAGCTCAGAAACAGGAAGGGCGCAGTCACTATGCTGGGGGTATACTACAGGCCTCCCAACAGCCCATGGGAAGTTGAGGAACGGATATGTAAGGAGATTCTGGACAGGTGCAGAAAAAATAGGGTTGTTGTAGTGGGAGACTTTAATTTCCCTCACATAGACTGGAAATCCCTTAGGGCTGGGGGCCTGGACGGGGAAGAATTTATAAAATGCGTACAGGAAGGTTCTTTGGAACAACATGTTGACAGTCCAACTAGAGAGGGGGCTATACTGGATCTAGTACTGGGGAATGAGCCCGGTCAGGTCATCAAAGAGGCAGGTTGCTAGCGGTGTGCCGCAGGGATCAGTGCTTGGTCCTCTGCTCTTTGTGATTTTTATTAATGACTTAGAGGAGGGGGCTGAAGGGTGGATCAGTAAATTTGCTGATGACACCAAGATTGGTGGAGTAGTGGATGAGGTGGAGGGCTGTTGTAGGCTGCAAAGAGACATAGATAGGATGCAAAGCTGGGCTGAAAAATGGCAAATGGAGTTTAACCCTGATAAATGTGAGGTGATTCATTTTGGTAGGACAAATTTAAGTGTGGATTACAGGGTCAAAGGTAGGGTTCTGAAGACTGTGGAGGAACAGAGAGATCTTGGGGTCCATATCCACAGATCTCTAAAGGTTGCCAGTCAAGTGGATAGAGCTGTGAAGAAGGCCTATAGTGTGTTAGCTTTTATTAACAGGGGGTTGGAGTTTAAGAGCCGTGGGGTTATGCTGCAACTGTACAGGACCTTGGTGAGACCACATTTGGAATATTGTGTGCAGTTCTGGTCACCTCACTATAGGAAGGATGTGGAAGCGCTGGAAGGAGTGCAGAGGAGATTTACCAGGATGCTGCCTGGTTTGGAGGGTAGGTCATATGAGGAAAGGTTGAGGGAGCTAGGGCTGTTCTCTCTGGAGCGGAGGAGGCTGAGGGGAGACTTAATAGAGGTGTATAAAATGATGAAGGGGATAGATAGAGTGAACGTTCAAAGACTATTTCCTCGGGTGGATGGAGCTATTACAAGGGGGCATAACTATAGGGTTCGTGGTGGGAGATACAGGACGGATATCAGAGGTAGGTTCTTTACGCAGAGAGTGGTTGGGGTGTGGAATGGACTGCCTGCAGTGATAGTGGAGTCAGACACTTTAGAAACATTTAAGCGGTTATTGGATAGGCACATGGAGCACACCAGGATGATAGGGAGTGGGATAGCTTGATCTTGGTTTCAGATAAAGCTCGGCACAACATCGTGGGCCGAAGGGCCTGTTCTGTGCTGTACTGTTCTATGTTCTATGTTCTAAAGTATCAGTGGGGAAAAAGTGGCAAATAATGACCACAATTTTGTAAACTTTAGGATCGTAATGGAAAAAGATGAGTGTTGTCCTATGGGTAAGGTGCTGAATTGGGGGAAGGCTAACTACAGCCGGATTAGGCAGGATTTGGTGGCTGTTGATTGGGAGAGGCTGTTCGAGGGTAAATCCACATCTGGCATGTGGGAGTCTTTTAAGGAACAGTTGATAAGGCTGCAGGACAGGCATGTGCCTGTAAAAAGGAAGGATAGAAAAGGTAGGATTCGAGAGCCGTGGATAACCAGTGAAATTGTGGATCTAATCAAAAAGAAAAAAGAGGCATACATGAGGTCCAGGCAGCTAAAAACAGATGGAGCACTGGAGGAATACAGAGAAAGTAGAAAATAACTCAAACAGGGACTTAGAAGGGCAAAAAGGGGTCACGAAATGTCCTTGGCAGACAGGATTAAGGAGAATCCTAAGGCATTTTATACATACGTTAGGAACAAGAGGGTTGTTAGGGAAAGAATCGGATCTCTCAGGGACAAAGGAGGGGAATTATGCTTAGAACCAAAGGAAGTAGGTGAGATCCTAAACGAATACTTTGCATCAGTATTCACAAAGGAGAGGGACATGTTGACTGGTATTGTCTCAAATACAAGGGAGGAAGTGTTAGGTTTTTTAGGAAACATTAAGACAGACAAATCCCCAGGGCCGGATGGCATCTATCCTAGACTCCTCAGGGAGGCAAGAGATGAAATTGCTGGCCCTCTAACAGAAATCTTTGTCTCTTCACTGCACACAGGTGAGGTCCCAGAGGATTGGAGGATAGCAAAGGTGGTCCCGTTATTTAAGAAGGGTAGCAAGGATAACTCGGGTAATTATAGGCCGGTGAGCTTGACGTCCGTGGTAGGGAAGTTGTTGGAGAAGATTCTTAGAGGTGGGATATATGCACATTTAGAACTGAATAATCTCATTAGCGATAGACAGCATGGTTTTGTACGAGGGAAGTCATGCCTCACAAATTTGTTGAGTTTTTTGAGGAGGTGACAAAAACGATTGACGAGGGAAGGGCCGTGGATGTCGTCTATATGGATTTTAGTAAAGCGTTTGACAAGGTCCCTCATGGCAGGCTGGTGCAAAAGATTAAATCTCACGGGATTAAAGGTGAGCTAGCTAGATGGGTGAGAACTGGCTTAGCCATAGAAAGAAGTTTAACAACACCAGGTTAAAGTCCAACAGGTTTATTTGGTAGCAAAAGCCACACAAGCTTTCGAGGCTCTGAGCCCCTTCTTCAGGTGAGTGGGAATTCTGTTCACAAACAGAACTTATAAGACACAGACTCAATTTACATGAATAATGGTTGGAATGCGAATACTTACAACTAATCCAGTCTTTAAGAAACAAAACAATGGGAGTGGAGAGAGCATCAAGACAGGCTAAAAAGATGTGTATTGTCTCCAGACAAGACAGCCAGTGAAACTCTGCAGGTCTTAAAGACTGGATTAGTTGTAAGTATTCGCATTCCAACCATTATTCATGTAAATTGAGTCTGTGTCTTATAAGTTCTGTTTGTGAACAGAATTCCCACTCACCTGAAGAAGGGGCTCAGAGCCTCGAAAGCTTGTGTGGCTTTTGCTACCAAATAAACCTGTTGGACTTTAACCTGGTGTTGTTAAACTTCTTACTGTGTTTACCCCAGTCCAACGCCGGCATCTCCACATCATGATTAGCCATAGAAGACAGAGGGGAGCAGTGGAGGGGTCTTTTTCCGGTTGGAGGTCTGTGACTAGTGGAGTTCCGCAGGGCTCTGTATTGGGACCTCTGCTGTTTGTGATATATATAAATGATTTGGAGGAAGATGTAACTGGTGTGATCAGTAAGTTTGCGGACGACACGAAGATTGCTGGAGTTGTGGACAGTGATGAAGATTGTCAGAGAATACAGCAGGATATAGATAGGCTGGAACATTGGGCGGAGAAATGGCAGATGGAATTTAATCCAGATGGGTAGGTACAGAGGAGAAATGGCAGATGGAATTTAATCCAGATGGGTAGGTACAGAGGAGATGTCAGGGGTAAGTTTTTCACTCAGAGGGTGGTGGGTGAGTGGAATCGGCTGACGTCGGTGGTGGTGGAGGCAAACTCGTTGGGGTCTTTTAAGAGACTTCTGGATGAGTACATGGGATTTAATGGGATTGAGGGCTATAGATAGGCCTAGAGGTGGGGATGTGATCGGCGCAACTTGTGGGCCGAAGGGCCTGTTTGTGCTGTGGCTTTCTATGTTCTATGTTCTATGTTCTAAATGCGAAGTGATGCATTTCGGTAGATTTAATGTAAGGGGGAGCTATACAATAAATGGCAGGACCATCAGGAGTCTAGACACACAGAGGGACCTGGGTGTACAAGTCCACAGGTGGCAGCACAGGTGGAGAGGGTAGTGAAGAAGGCATATGGCATGCTTGCCTTTATTGGATGGGGCATAGAATATAAAAGTTGGCATATGATGTTGCGGCTGTATAGAACGTTGGTTAGGCCACATTTGGAATACTGCGTCCAGTTCTGGTCGCCACAGTACCAGAAGGATGTAGAGGCTTTGGAGAGAGTACAGAAACGGTTTACCAGGATGTTGCCTGGTATGGAGGGTCTTAGCTATGAGGAGAGATTGAGTAAACTGGGGATGTTCTCCCTGGAAAGACGGAGGATGAGGGGCGACCTAATAGAGGTGTATAAAATTATGAAGGGCATGGATAGGGTGAACAGTGGGAAGCTTTTTCCCAGGTCGGAGGTGACGAACACAAGGGGTCACAGGTTCAAGGTGAGGGAGGCAAGGTTCAACACAGATGTCAGGGGGACGTATTTTACACAGAGGGTGGTTGGGGCCTGGAATGCACTGCCAAGCAAGGTGATTGAGGCAGACACGCTGGGATCGTTTAAGACTTATCTAGATAACCACATGAACAGACTGGGAATAGAGGGGTACAAACGAATAGTCTAGTGGGCACATGAGCGGCGCAGGCTTGGAGGGCCGAAGGGCCTGTTCCTGTGCTGTTTTGTTCTTTGTTCTTAATTCTTTTTGTTATATTCTAACTGTGTTCTTATATAAAGTTTGTTTTAATAAAAGCTCCCTGGTGGATCACTTAAATCATACCTGGAGTGAAACATCTTATGCTCACCCTAATGCTAACATCAAATGGAAAAGTTGGGTTCTCGGCTAACTGCATAAAATACCTTCGAATTTCTGGTTGGGTATCCAACAGTATTCACAGATGCCATGTGTAGGCTTGCCCATCGATATATTTCCTATACAGCAGTTGATTGGAAATCACCATAGGATGGTAATTGATTGTAGCTAGCAGGCCAGCCAGAGATTTTAATGAAGCACAAGGGAAGTCACTCTGTGTGTGTGAATCATGTAGGTGTGTGCAGCTTCCCTAGGAGGCAGCCACAATTCATATATCCCTCTCCCAGGAGGGGGATGTTTGCAAACCCCGACACTTTGGATAGATGGATACTCAAAAACAACAGATACCCCCATTGGTCTGCTCAAAGTGAGGTTCAGACGCCAGGACTGGTCAGGTGGGATGCTCCATTATGCAGCAGCCAGGGTCCTTCCTGCTGTGCGCTGCATAACCTGGCTCACCAGAAGAATTTTTTAAAGTTTATTTATTATTGTCACAAGTAGGCTTACATTAACGCTGCAATGAAGTTACTGTGAAAATCCCCTAGTCGCCACACTCTGGCGCCTGTTCGGGTACACTGAGGGAGAATTTAGCATAGCCAATGCAGCTAACCAGCACGTCTTTCAGACTGTGGGAGGAAACTGGAGCACCCGGAGGAAACCCACACAGACACGGGGAGAACATGCAAACTCCACACAGATGGTGACCCAAGCCAGGAATCGAACCTAGGTCCCTGGCGCTGTGAGGCAGCAGTGCTAACCACTGTGCCACCGTGCTGTGGAGGAATTGAAAGAGACAGTGGGTCCTAAGGAGGCCAGACGTCCGGCTTTTGAGCACTCTGTCCTCCGTCCGGCGCCACCTCGAGCCGAACGTTAATTTGTCCTCCTTTTTTGGGCCTGACTAAAAAACTTATATAAATTACCTCAGATATACTTAAAACAGTGGGAACTGAAAGCTATAACAACCGTTAGCGTATTTTTATTATATGTAATTGCCGTTGTCAACACTGCTGGTCAGCCACAGTGTACGAGTCACGTCAACACGTCCAAGAGGGTCAGTCTGCCCAAGGCTGCAGTGGAGAGTGGTTGACTTTTTTGTTCTTGTTTCAAGCCCCGAAAGAAATGCCAAAAAGAAAGACTATATTTAACCATGAATGGACCAAAGAATTTGGATTTATTGCTAAAAGCAGAAAAGATGACTTTCATGTTTTTTGTACACTATGCCATTGTGATGTGGAGATTGGCAGTAAGGGAAAAAGTGCGGTTGAACGACACGCTACCACAGATAAACATAAAGTTAACACTCGTATTGCTGGTACATCATCATTGTTATCATTTTTCTCCCCAGCTCGATCAACTCAAGATGACAAAATCTTGGCTGCAGAACTGTGTAAAGTGTATCATGCTGTGAAGCATTATCAGTCATACAGAAGTGTTGATTGTGGAGTAAAAGTTGACAAAGAAATATACAGTGACTCATTGATAGTGAAAGGTGTAACATGTGGGAAAACTAAAGCAAAAGCTCTGTGTGAAAATATTCCAGCACCGTATTCTGTACAAAAGCATGTGGAGTATATCAAAGGACATGACTTGCCCTTTTCAGTAGCAACTGATGCTTCAAACAAAGGTGCAACAAAGTGTTTCCCAATAGTGCTGTCCTAAGGGTAGGGTGTTAACTTGGGGGAAGGATAGGAAAGGTAGGATTCGAGAGCCGTGGATAACCAGGGAAATTGAGGATCTGATCAAAAAGAAAAGAGAGGCGTACGTTAGGCCCAGGCAACTGAAAACAGATGCAGCTCTGCAGGAATACAGAGAGAGTAGGAAAGAACTCAAACAGGGAGTTAGAAGGGCAAAAAGAGGTCACGAAATGTTCTTGGCAGACAGGATTAAGGAGAACCCTAAGGCATTTTATTCATATGTTAGGAACAAAAGAATTGTCAGGGAAAAAGTCGGACCTCTCAGGAACAAAGGAAAGGAATTATGCTTGGAACCCAAGATAATAGGGGAGTTCCTAAATGAATACTTTGCATCGGTATTCACAAAGGAGAGGGACTTGTTGACTGGGAGTGTCTCAGAGGGAGGTGTTGACCCGTTAGAGAGAATCTCCATTTCAAGGTTGAAAGAGGTTGTGCTGGAATCTTTGAATGGCATCAAGATAGATAAGTCGCCGGGTCCGGATGGGATGTACCCCAGGTTTCTGTGGGAGGCGAGGGAAGAGATTGCTGAGCCTCTGGCAATGATCTTTGCGTCGTCGATGGAGACGGGAGAGGTGCCGGAGGATTGGAGGATTGCGGATGTGGTTCCTATTTTCAAGAAGGGGAATAGGGATAGCCCAGGTAATTACCGACCGGTGAGTCTAACCTCAGTGGTTGGTAAACTGATGGAGAAGATCCTGAGGGACAGGATATTATGAGCATTTAGAGAGGTTTAGTATGCTCAAGAATACTCAGCATGGCTTTGTCAAGGGCAGATCGTGCCTTACGAGCCTGGTGGAGTTCTTCGAAAATGTGACTAAACACATTGACGAAGGGAAAGCGGTAGATGTGGTTTATATGGATTTTAGCAAGGCGTTCGATAAGGTCCCCCATGCAAGGCTTCTAGAAAAAGTGAGAGGGCATGGGATCCAAGGGGTTGCTGCCCGGTGGATCCAGAACTGGCTTGCCCAAAGGAGGCAGAGAGTGGGTATAGATGGGTCTTTTTCTAATTGGAGGTCGGTCACCAGTGGTGTGCTCCAGGGATCTGTTCTGGGACCCTTGCTGTTTGTCATTTTCATAAATGACCTGGATGAGGAAGTGGAGGGATGGGTTGGTATGTTTGCTGACGACACGAAGGTTGGTGGGGTTGTGGATAGTCTGGAGGGATGTCAGAAGTTACAGAGGGACATAGATAGGATGCAAGACTGGGCGGACAAGTGGCAGATGGACTTCAACCCAGATAAATGTGTAGTGGTCCATTTTGGCAGGTCAAATGGGATGGAGGAGTACAATATAAAGGGAAAGACTCTTAGTACTGTCGAGGATCAGAAGGACCTTGGGGTCCGGGTCCATAGGACTCTGAAATCGGCCCCGCAGGTGGAGGAGGTGGTTAAGAAGGCGTATGGTGTGCTGGCCTTTATCAATCGAGGGATTGAGTTTAGGAGTCCGGGGTTAAGGATACAGCTATATAAGACCCTCGTCAGACCCCATTTGGAGTACTGTGCTCAGTTCTGGTCGCCTCACTATAGGAAGTATGTGGAAAAGATTGAAAGGGTGCAGAGGAGATTTACAAGGATGTTGCCTGGATTGAGTGGCATGCCTTATGAGGATAGGCTGAGGGAGCTCGGTCTTTTCTCCTTGGAGAGACGAAGGATGAGAGGAGACCTAATAGAGGTGTATAAGATGTTGAGAGGCATTGATCGGGTGGACTCTCAGAGGCTTTTTCCCAGGGTGGAAATGTCTGCTACGAGAGGACACAGGTTTAAGGTGCTGGGGGGTAGGTACAGGGGAAATGTTAGGGGGACGTTTTTCACACAGAGGGTGGTGGGCGAGTGGAATCGGCTGCCGTCAGTGGTGGTGGAGGCAAACTCAATAGGGTCTTTTAAGAGACTCCTGGATGGGTACATGGAGCGTAATAGGATGGAGGGTTATAGGTAGGTCTAGAAGGTAGGGATGTGTTCGGCACAACTTGTGGGGCTGAAGGGCCTGTTTGTGCTGTAGTTTTTCTATGTTTCTAAGGGAGGAAGTGTTAGGTTTTTTAGGTAACATTAAAACTGACAAATCCCCAGGGCCTGATAGCATCTATCCTAGACTGCTCAGGGAGACAAGAGATGTAATTGCTGGGCCTCTGACGGAAATCTTTGTCTCTTCATTGGACACAGGTGAGGTCCCTGAGGATTGGAGGATAGCGAATGTGGTCCCGTTATTTAAGAAGGGTAGCAGGGATATTTCGGGTAATTATCGGCCAGTGAGCTTGACGTCCGTGGTAGGGAAGTTGTTGGAGAGGATTCTTAGAGACAGGATGTATGCGCATTTAGAACGGAACAATCTCATTAGTGACCGACAGCATGGCTTTGTAAGAGGGAGGTCGTGCCTTACAAATTTGGTGGAGGTTTTTGAGGAAGTGACAAAGACGGTTGATGAACGAAGGGCCGTGGATGTCGTCTATATGGTTTTCAGTAAGGCATTTGACAAAGTCCCTCATGGCAGGTTGGTTAAGAAGGTTAAGGTTCATGGGATACAAGGAGAGGTGGCTGGATGGGTAGAAAACTGGCTTGGCCACAGGAGACAGAGGGTAGCAGTCGAAGGGTCTTTTTCTGGCTGGAGGTCTGTGACCAGTGGTGTTCCGCAGGGCTCTGTACTGGGACCTCTGATATTTGTGATATATATAAATGATTTGGAAGAAGGTGTAACTGGTGTTATCAGCAAGTTTGCGGATGACACGAAGATGGCTGGACTTGCGGATAGCGATGAACATTGTCGGACAATACAGCAGGATATAGATAGGTTGGAAAATTGGGCGGAGAAATGGCAGATGGAATTTAATCCAGATAAATGCGAAGTGATGCATTTTGGAAGAACTAATGTAGGAGGGAGTTATACAATAAATGGCAGAGCCATCAAGAGTATAGAAACACAGAGGGACCTAGTTGTGCAAGTCCACAAATCCTTGAAGGTGGCAGCACAGGTGGAGAAGGTGGTGAAGAAGGCATATGGTATGCTTGCCTTTATAGGTCGGGGTATAGAGTATAAAAGCTGGAGTCTGATGTTGCAGCTGTATAGAACGCTGGTTCGGCCACATTTGGAGTACTGCGTTCAGTTCTGGTCGCCGCACTACCAGAAGGACGTGGAGGCTTTAGAGAGGGTGCAGAGAAGGTTGACCAGGATGTTGCCTGGTATGGAGGGTCTTAGCTATGAGGAGAGATTGGGTAAACTGGGCTTGTTCTCCCTGGAAAGACGGAGAATGAGGGGAGACCTAATAGAGGTGTACAAAATTATGAAGGGTATAGATAGGGTGAATAGTGGGAAGCTTTTTCCCAGGGCGGAGATGACGATCACGAGGGGTCACGGGCTCAAGGTAAGAGAACATAAGAACATAAGAAATAGGAGCAGGAGTAGGCCATCTAGCCCCTCGAGCCTGCCCTGCCATTCAATAAGATCATGGCTGATCTGAAGTGTATCAGTTCCACTTACCCGCCTGATCCCCATAACCCCTAATTCCCTTACCGATCAGGAATCCATCTATCCGTGATTTAAACATATTCAGCGAGGTAGTCTCCACCATTTCAGTGGGCAGAGAATTCCAGAGATTCACCACCCTCTGAGAGAAGAAGTTCCTCCTCAACTCTGTCCTAAACTGACCCCCCTTTATTTTGAGGCTGTGCCCTCTAGTTCTAGCTTCCTTTCTAAGTGGAAAGAATCTCTCCATCTCTACCCTATCCAGCCCCTTCATTATCTTCTAGGTCTCTATAAGATCCCCCCTCAGCCTTCTAAATTCCAACGAATACAAACCCAATCTGCTCAGTCTCTCCTCATAATCAACACCCCTCATCTCTGGTATCAACCTGGTGAACCTTCTCTGCACTCCCTCCAAGGCCAATATATCCTTCCGCAAATAAGGGGACCAATACTGCACACAGTATTCCAGCTGCGGCCTCACCAATGCCCTGTACAGATGCAGCAAGACATCTCTGCTTTTATATTCTATCCCCCTTGCGATATAGGCCAACATCCCATTTGCCTTCTTGATCACCTGTTGCACCTGCAGACTGCGTTTTTGCGTCTCATGCACAAGGACCCCCAGGTCCCTTTGCACAGTAGCATGTTGTAATTTCTTTCCATTTAGATAATAATCCAATTTGCTATTATTTCTTCCAAAGTGAATATCCTCGCATTTGTTAACGTTATACTCCATCTGCCAGATCCTCGCCCACTCACTCAGCCTGTCCAAATCTCTCTGCAGACCTTCTACGTCCTCCACACGATTCACTTTTCCACTTATCTTTGTGTCGTCTGCAAACTTTGTTACCCTACACTCAGTCCCCTCCTCCAGATCGTCTATATAAATGGTAAATAGTTGAGGCCCAAGTACCGATCCCTGCGGTACGCCACTAGTTACCATCTGCCAACCAGAAAAGCACCCATTTATTCCGACTCTCTGCTTCCTGTCGGATAGCCAATCCCCAATCCATCCTAACACCCTACCCCCAACTCCGTGTGATCCAATCTTCTTCAGCAACCTTTTGTGAGGCACCTTATCAAACGCCTTTTGGAAATCCCAAAACACCGCATCCACCGGTTCCCCTCTGTCAACCGCACCAGTCACATCTTCATAAAAATCCAACAAGTTCGTCAAGCACGACGTTCTCCTCATGAATCCATGCTGCGTCTGCTTAATCGAACCATTCTTATCCAGATGGCCTGCTATTTCTTCTTTAATGATGGATTCCAGCATTTTCCCAACTACAGACGTTAAGCTAACCGGCCTGTAGTTACCCGCCTTTTGTCTATTTCCTTTTTTAAACAGCGGCGTAACATTAGCCGTTTTCCAATCCGCCGGCACTACCCCAGAATCCAACGAATTTTGATAAATATCCACTAACGCATCCGCTATTACCTCTGACATTTCTTTCAGTTCCCTGGGATGCATTCCATCCGGGCCCGGGGACTTGTCCACCTTCAGTCCCGTTAGTCTACCAAGCACTGCCTCCCTGGTAACATTAATTGTATTGAGTACCTCTCCTCCTACCAATCCTCTATCGTTAATATTCGGTAAACTATTTGTGTCTTCCACCGTGAAGACCGACACAAAAAACTCATTTAAAGTTTCAGCCATTTCCTCATTTCCCACTATTAAATCCCCCCTCTCGTCCTCCAAGGGTCCAACATTCACTCTTGCCACTCTATTCCTTTTTATATGTTTAGAACCATAGAAAATTACAGCTCAGAAACAGGCCTTTTGGCCCTTCTTGTCTGTGCCGAACCATTTTATGCCTAGTCCCACTGACCTGCACTTGGACCATATCCCTCCACACCCCTCTCATTCATGAACCCGTCCAAGTTTTTCTTAAATGTTAAAAGTGACCCCGCATTTACCACTTTATCCGGCAGCTCATTCCACACTCCCACCACTCTCTGCGTGAAGAAGCCCCCCCTAATATTCCCTTTAAACTTTTCTCCTTTCACCCTTAACCCATGCCCTCTGGTTTTTTTCTCCCCTAGCCTCAGCGGAAAAAGCCTGCTTGCATTCACTCTATCTATACCCATCAAAATCTTATACACCTCTATCAAATCTCCCCTCAATCTTCTACGCTCCAGGGAATAAAGTCCCAACCTATTCAATCTCTCTGTAACTCAGCTTCTCAAGTCCCGGCAACATCCTTGTGAACCTTCTCTGCACTCTTTCAATCTTATTTACATCCTTCCTGTAACTAGGTGACCAAAACTGTACACAATACTCCAAACTCGGCCTCACCAATGCCTTATATAACCTTACCATAACACTCCAACTTTTATACTCGATACTCCGATTTATAAAGGCCAATGTACCAAAGGCACTCTTTACGACCCTATCCACCTGTGACGTCACTTTTAGGGAATTCTGTACCTGTATTCCCAGATCCCTCTGTTCAACTGCACTCTTCAGAGTCCTACCATTTACCCTGTACGTTCTTCTTTGGTTTGTTCTTCCAAAGTGCAATATCTCACACTTGTCTGCGTTAAATTCCATTTGCCATTTTTCAGCCCATTTTTCTAGTTGGTCCAAATCCCTCTGCAAGCTTTGAAAACCTTCCTCACTGTCCACTACACCTCCAATCTTTGTATCATCAGCAAACTTGCTGATCCAATTTACCACATTATCATCCAGATCATTGATATAGATGACAACAACAATGGACCCAACACCGATCCCTGCGGCACACCACTAGTCACAGGCCTCCACTCAGAGAAGCAATCCTCCACAACCACTCTCTGGCTTCTTCCATTGAGCCGGTGTCTTATCCAATTTACTACCTCCCCATGTATACCTAGCGACTGAACCTTCCTAACTAACCTCCCATGAGGGACCTTGTCAAAGGCCTTGCTGAAATCCAGGTAGACAACATCCACCGCCTTCCCTTCATCCACTTTCCTGGTAACCTCCTCGAAAAACTCTAATAGATTGGTCAAACATGACCTACCACGCACAAAGCCATGTTGACTCTCCCTAATAAGTCCCTGCCTATCCAAATATTTGTAGATCCTATCCCTTATCACACCTTCCAATAACTTGCCCACCACCGACGTCAAACTTACTGGCCAATAATTTCCCGGATTTCTTTTGGAACCTTTTTTAAACAACGGAACAACATGAGCCACCCTCCAATCATCCGGCACCTCCCCCGTGAATACTAACATTTTAAATATGTCTGCCAGGGCCCCTGCAAGTTCAACACTAGCTTCCCTCAAGGTCCGTGGGAATACCCTGTCCGGTCCTGGGGATTTATCCACTCTGATTTGCCTCAAGACAGCGAGCACCTCCTCCCCTTTAATCTGTAACGGTTCCATGACCTCCCTACCTGTTTGCCCTATTTCCGTAGACTCCATGCCCGTTTCCTCAGTAAATACGGATGCAAAAAAACCATTTAGTATCTCCCCCATCTCTTTTGGTTCCATACACAGTCTACCACTCTGGTCTTCAAGAGGACCAATTTTATCCCTCACTATCCTTTTGCTCCTAACATACCTATAGAAGCTCTTTGGATTTTCCTTCACTCTGTCTGCCAAAGCAACCTCATGTCTTCTTTTAGCCCTCCTGATCTCCCTCTTAAGTAGCTTCTTGCACTTTTTATACTCCTCGAGCATCTGATGTGTTCCTTGCTGCCTGTACATTTCATACAACTCTCTCTTCCTCTTAATCAGTGTTACAATCTCCCTCGAGAACCAAGGTTCCTTATTCCTATTTACTTTGCCTTTAATCCTGACAGGAACATACAAACTCTGCACTCTCAAAATTTCTCCTTTGAAGGCCTCCCACTTTCCATTTACATCCTTACCAGAGAACAGCCTGTGCCAATCCACACTTCCCAGATCCCTTCTCATTTCATCAAATTTGGCCTTTTTCCAGTTCAGAACTTCAACCCGAGGACCAGATCTATCCTTATCCACGATCAGGTTGAAACTAATGGCATTATGATCACTGGATACGAAGTGTTCCCTCACAGTCACATCCATCACCTGCCCTAACTCATTTCCCAATAGGAGATCCAATATCGCATCCTCTCTAGTTGGCACCTCTATATACTGATGTAGAAAATTCTCCTGAACACATTTTACAAACTCTACCCCGTCTAAACCTTTAACAGTATGCGAGTCCCAATCTATATGTGGAAAATTAAAATCCCCTACTATCACAACTTTGTGTTTCTTGCAGTTGTCAGCTATCTCTCCGCTGATTTGCTCCTCCAATTCTCGCTGACGATTGGGTGGTCTATAATACAAGCCCATTAATGTGGTCATACCTTTCCTGTTTCTCAGCTCCACCCATAGGGCCTCTGTAGGCAAGCTCCCTAATCTATCCTGCCTGAGTACCGCTGTAACATTTTCCCTGACCAACAATGCCACCCCCCCACCTTTTATCCCTCTGCCTCTATCCCGCCTGAAACATTGGAACCCTGGAACATTGAGCTGCCAGTCCTGCCCCTCCTGTAGCCAAGTTTCACTAATGGCTATAATGTCATATTTCCATGTGTCTATCCACGCCTTCAGCTCATCTGCCTTCCCCACAATACTCCTGGCATTGAAATAGACACACCTCAAAAAATTATTTCCACCACACTCTACCCTTCCATTTGTGATTTTGCTTGAACTAACCTGTCTTTTTACCCCCGCTCCACTATCTGCTCTGGCACTCTGGTTCCCACCCCCCTGCAAATCTAGTTTAAACACTCCCCAATAACACTAGCAAATCTCCCTGCAAGTATATTGGTCCCCTTGTAGTTTAGGTGTAACCCGTCTCTCTTGTACAGCTTGTACAGCTTGTAAAAGCTTTTACTATCATTTTTTATATTTAGAGCTAGCCTAGCTTCATAACCTATCTTTCCTTTCTTTATCGCTTTCTTAGTCGTTCTTTGTTGTCTCTTAAAGTTTTCCCAATCTTCCGATTCTCCACTATGTTTGGCCACTCTGTACGAATCGGTCTTTAATTTAATACTCTCCTTAATTTCCTTCATTATCCACGGCTGGCTATCCCTTTTCTTACAACCCTTCTTTATCACCGGAATATATTGTTGCTGAGTACTGAAAAGGATCTCCTTAAAAATCCTCCACTGTTCCTCAGCTGTCCTACCTACCAGTCTGCTCTCCCAGTCCACCTTAGCCAATTCAGCCCTCATCCTATCGTACCTCCCTCTGTTCAAACAGAGGACAGTGGTATGGGACCCTACTTTCTCCTCTTCCATTTGTATCAGAAATTCGACCATATTGTGATCACTTGACCCAAGAGGGTCCTTCACAAGAACATCCTTAATTCTACCTACCTCGTTCCACATTACCAGATCTAAGATAACTCGTTCCCTCGTCGGATCTGTAACATACTGTTCAAGGTAACTATCCCGACAGCATTCTAAGAACTCTTCCTCCATCCCACCCCTTCCAACTTGAGTCAGCCAATCAATATGCAGGTTGAAGTCCCCCATGATTATTGCCGTTCCGTTTTTGCACGCATCCATTATTTGCTTGTTTATAGCCCTCCCCACCTCAACATTATTATTTGGGGGCCTGTAGACCACGCCTACCAGTGTCTTTCTCCCCCTGCTATTCCTTATCTCTACCCATAACGATTCCACGTTTTGTTCCTTAGAGCCTATGTCATCCCTCACTATTATCCTGATATTATCTTTTATTAACAGAGCTACCCCACCACCTTTTCCTTCCTGTCTATTCTTCCTAAATGCCTGATACCCCTGGATATTCATCTCCCTGTCCTGGTCTCCCTGCAGCCACGTTTCTGTAATGGCCACTAGATCATACCCATTAGTGCTGATTTTCACCATCAACTCATTAACTTTGTTCCGAATGCTTCCTGCATTCAGGCAAAGTATCTTTATTCCAGCTTTTATCTGGACCCGATTTGATGAAACGCTATCAACCTCTCCCTCGCCCTCTACTCCTTTAACTACTTGAATGCCCTCATTCACTTGCACTCGCTCCCTCTCCTCTACCATTGATTTCGTAATTCCTCTTACCTCTGTACCCTCCCCCCCATAAATTAGTTTAAAGCCCTACCTACAGCCCTAGTGATACGATTCGCTAGGACTCTGGTCCCAGCACGGTTCAAACGGAGACCATCCCCTCTATACAGGTCCCATCTGCCCAAATACTGGTGCCAATGCCCCATGAATTTGAACCCATTCCTCCCACACCAATCCTTGAGCCACGCATTCATCTCCTTAATCCTATTAACCCTGTGCCAATTTGCGCATGGCTCAGGTAGTAATCCAGAGATTACCACCTTGTTGGTTCTGCTTTTTAATTTGTTCCCTAGCTCTTCGTACTCCCTCTGTAGATCCTTAGTTCCTGTTTTGTCTATGTCATTGGCACCTACATGGACCACAACAACTGGATTTTCACCCTCCCACTCCAGATTCCTCTGCAGCCCAGATGATACATCCTGGACCCGAGCACCAGGCAGGCAACACAACCTACGGTATTGCTTCTCCTGGTCACAGAGAACAGTGTCTGTGCCCTTAACTACACTATGCCCAATTACTACTACATTTCTCTTTGATTTCTCCGTTGCAACAGCATCCTGCACCCCGGTACTGCCGACAGTTTGCTCGTCCTTCTCGCAGTCATTTTTCCCATCTACACTGGTGGCAAGAACCTCAAATCTGTTACAAAGATTTAAGGGCTGAGGTTCTTGGGACTTTACCTCCCGCAAACTACTTCCCTTCTTCCCTCCACTGCCCGCCGCCTTCCCCCCACTGCCCGCCTCACCTGCAGCCACTCCCTGTTGTCCCTGACCCCCAGCTAAGTTAGTCAGTCTAAGGGGCGTGACTTTCTCTTTATACACATTATCCAGATAGCTCTCCCCTTCCCTGATAAGCCTCAGTGTCTGTAGTTCAGAGTCCAGTTCATCTATCTTGAGCTGGAGATCCTCCAGCAACCAGCACTTACTGCAGACGTGGTCCCTGGGGTCCACCTTGGGGTCCACCTGCTCCCACATCATGCAGAAACAGCACATTACATATCCCTCCATACCAATTTACCTTGTATAAGTTGGTGTAATTTAAAAGTGAAACCCTACCCTGCCTCTGCCTGTCCTCGCCGAAGCCCTGTGAGCCAAAGCCCTTACAGTTCACACTCTACTCCCCACTCACTCCGCTGCCCGCTCCTGACGCTGCCCGCTGTATAGAGTGACTTTTATACTTAAAAAACACAATCTCCCAGAATCCCCTGCGGCCTACTCCCACTTCCCTTAGTTTAAACCCTTTTGGGGCGAAGTATAACTCAGATATCAGAAGGACGTTTTTTACACAGAGGGTGGTGGGGGCCTGGAATGCGCTGCCAAGTAGGGTGGTGGAGGCAGACACGCTGGCATCGTTTAAGACTTACCTGGATAGTCACATGAGCAGCCTGGGAATGGAGGGATACAAACGAATGGTCTAGTTGGACCAAGGAGCGGCACAGGCTTGGAGGGCCGAAGGGCCTGTTTCCTGTGCTGTACTGTTCTTTGTTCTTTGTTTAATACTTCTGAGATACTTTCATTTTGAGAAGGGAGTGCAACATGTGTTACTTGACTTTTACAGCGATAACAATGAATCATCAGAGAACATAAATCAGCTACTGGTTAAACTCGAGACGTCAGGTCTGGACTGAATGAAGTGTCTGCAAACACTGCTGACAATACAAGTGTGAACTATGGAAAACACAGCAGTGTTTATCAAAAACTGAAAATGGCTCAAAAGAACATTATTGCTGCAAATTGTCTGGCCCATATTTTGTAGAATGCAACAAGATTTGCTACAGGAAAACTGGAAATTGATATTGAAAATATTGTGCTCAAAATGTACAATCATTTCAGCATCTTAGCTAAAAGAACAGCACAGTTAAAGGAATTCTGTGAATTCGTAGATGTTGATAATTATAATCTGTTACGGCATGTTGTGACTAGATGACTCTGTCTTTTGCCATCTATTGACAGAATACTTAAGTGCTGGGAAGTCCTAAAAAGTTATTTTCAGAGTCTAGGTGAGGAGGAGTGCCCCAAGGTACTGTGGAAGTGCTTTGGAGATGAAGGAAATGCCTGTGAATTGTCAGACATCTATTTCTTCTTCCTCAGTCACACTCTTAAATTGTTCTCAGACACTAGTGAAGCACTAGAAGCCAAGTCATTCAGCATAATTTCAGTATTTAAGCTAATGGCTGAACTGAAAAGCAAACCTGAGAGTAGAGTGAAGGAGTTTTTTTGGCTTTGCAGTGAACACCAAGCTTAGCCAGCTTACCCCTGATGTGTGAAGCAGACTTCATTGTTTTCTATGAAAGAGTCATAAAGTACTTAAGTGACAGGTATGACTTCTCTGGAAACAGCTTTCATAACAAAGTGTCAAAATTGAGCCTAACAAGTGCCATACCTTTTGGAGAATTCTGTGGTGCAGTCAAGGCCTGTAACCTTCAAGATATTGATCTGGATGAATTATATGAAGAGTATGGGATTGTGGAGGCAATTATCAATACTCCTGAGATGGTAGATAGCCATAGTGAAGAACGTTATCTCAAGCTGCTCAGTAAATCTGAGGTCTCTTTTACAAACCTGAAGAAGGTGAGTGCTTATATCTTCTCTATTCCATGCAGCAATGCTCACACAGAACGAGTTTTTTCAATGATGACCTCAGCTTGGAGAAACGAGAGAAACCGTCTGCAAGTGGACTCAGTCAAAGCAGAGCTCCAGATATGTAACAACTTCTCAGAAGAGAGCCCAGCCATGTACAAAAAACTCCTGGCCAACAGAAAACTCCTGGAGATGGCAAGTAAAGGCAGAAATACAAAAAATAGACATACATACACATGGTAAGCCTAAGTAGGCTACTTCCTTTACTTTATGAAGTAAGTTAATTTGGTTAGCATATCTGCTTCAGCAGGAGTAAAAATGAATATTCATTTCTTTCAGTTCTTTATTTATACTGTATGAATGCATGTATGTACTGTGCAGAATGATGAATCATTGAATAGGGAAAAGGGCTCTGGCAGAAAATCACTGATTAATGATGAAATAGCTAGGTTTTTGCTGGATTTATATAGGCAAAAAAAAGTATCATGTTAGAATTTTTATTTAATAAAATAACTAAAGTGATCATCTGTTTGCATTTGTTGTTTTTGCAATACGGTTTAAATTTTATAAAAAAAATAAATTTTTTTGAAACGCACTGTATATATGTGGTAACCTATGACCATATATATATGGTCCTCCTTATGCAATGTCCTCCTTTTTGGAAATTTGGAAGTGGCCACCCTAGTGGGTCCACTGATGAGGAGTCAAAGGAAGAGGAGGCTAAGCCACATCAGGCAGATGTTCAAGCTGGTTCCAGAGAAGGTCTGGTGCCCTTGAGGCACAGGAAGCTCTGATAATCAGAAAAGTCCAGTAACGGAGTCTCTCCGAGTCAATCAGCTTCATGGCCAGTGACACCTTCTCAGTGCAGCTCTGTGACATGAACATCAGCACATGGACAATGTTACTCAGCCCAACACTGTCAGTCAGAATGAAGTTTAACAACACCAGGTTAAAGTCCAACAGGTTTATTTGGTAGCAAAAGCCACACAAGCTTTCGAAGCTTGTGTGGCTTTTGCTACCAAATAAACCTGTTGGACTTTAACCTGGTGTTGTTAAACTTCTTACTGTGTTTACCCCAGTCCAACGCCGGCATCTCCACATCATGAGTCAGAATGATACAGAGAATCAACTCAGAGCATCATTTGAACACATATCCATACGTCCACACACAGTTAATGAACAAATGCTGCTATATAAGCTTTGGAAAGCGGTAATTATTTCTGTACACAATAACTCGTGAAAATGTGAAGTTTGTATAAATAAGAAAGGCACTTGTGAACCTAAGGGTGACTAATCTGTGCTTTTCTTCACTCTATGTGTGTGGGGCTGTGTTGGAGATGAGCTGCTGACCCTTACACCCCCTTGCTTGGGATGTTTTAAACACCTCAGAGTGCAACTTGATTGATGTTAGCAACATTTAAATACCTTTGTACCATTTATAAGGGCCATTTAAAAATGTCTGTAACATTTCCTTGACTGTATTGAAGCATCTCAGAGTGTAACATGATCTATGTAAAGAGCCTGAACATTATCGCACTCTGTGTGATGGCCATTTTGGAATGTTTGCAATGTTCTTGCAGATATTTTGTGAACAGGAAAAGGCCCTTCGGCCCTCCAAGCCCGTGCCGCTCCCTGGTCCAAACTAGACCATTCTTTTGTATCCCTCCATTCCCACTCCGTTCATATGGCTATCTAGATAAGTCTTAAACGTTCCCAGTGTGTCCGCCTCCACCACCTTGCCTGGCAGCGCATTCCAGGCCCCCACCACCCTCTGTGTAAAATATGTTCTTCTGATATCTGTGTTAAACCTCCCCCCCTTCACCTTGAACCTATGACCCCTCGTGAACGTCACCACCGACCTGGGGAAAAGCTTCCCACCGTTCACCCTATCTGTGCCTTTCATAATTTTATACACCTCTATTAAGTCTCCCCTCATTCTCCGTCTTTCCAGTGAGAACAACCCCCAGTTTACCCAATCTCTCCTCATAACTAAGCCCCTCCATACCAGGCAACATCCTGGTAAACCTCCTCTGTACTCTCTCCAAAGCCTCCACGTCCTTCTGGTAGTGTGGCGACCAGAACTGGACGCAGTATTCCAAATGCGGCCGAACCAACGTTCTATACAACTGCAACATCAGACCCCAACTTTTATACTCTATGCCCCGTCCTATAAAGGCAAGCATGCCATATGCCTTCTTCACCACCTTCTCTACCTGTGACGTCGCCTTCAAGGATCTGTGGACTTGCACACCCAGGTCCCTCTGCGTATCTACACCCTTTATGGTTCTGCCATTTATCGTATAGCTGAACCATGAAGTATATTTTTGCAAAAAAAAATGACTTTGGCAGCCGACCTGTGGTCACCTGAGTATTTGAGGGCCCTGGATTGATTGGTGCCCCCTGCACAGTGGCAGGAACTCCTGTCACGGCGCACTCAGTGGAATCTGTATCAATGGCAGAGGGGAGAGGAAAGGCTGTCCAATTCAGGAGCACTCTAAGAGGTATCTGATGAAGGAGCAGTGCTCCGAAAGCTTGTGATTCCAAATAAACCTGTTGGACTTTAACCTGATGTTGTGAGACTTCTTACTGTGCCCACGCCAGTCCAACGCCGGCATCTCCACATCTTGTCCTTCTAGACGGTAGCAGTCATGGGTTTGGAAGGTTCTGTCTAAGGAGTTACTGCAGTGCATTCCTCTGTTGCCAGATGTACCACCTTTAAATTCCAATTGGGTGGGCCACCCATCATCTCCCAAAGCTATTGGCTTGTGAATGTTGTCCACGTCAGTGGCCTTCCTTGGAAAACTCACTCATCCATGTTGGCAGCTGTTTGCTGGCCACCGCATGCACTATTTGCTATCTTTCAAAGACGGGGTACGTGAGTTGGCGACTCGCTGACTTCCCCTCCACCGCTGAGGTACCTAAGATTCAGACCCAAATCTAGATTTGCCACCTCCCACTTTCCTGCAGATTCCCCGCCAACCCACAAGTAGCTAAATGGCAGCTATCCAATCAGTGGGGGGAATCTGACCCTCGTGTCCAACCTTCTGAACATTATTTCAGTGCCAATGTGTTCAGATGTTTTGGATTTACCCCCCTTCACTTCGATTAATCATTTCTCACTTTGCGACTTGTCTCTGAACATGATTTTCGAACTTTGAGTTAACTATTATTTAATTAGTTAATGATTTAACATTTCAGACTTAGGGGAGAATTTTACTGACAGCTGGGCTGGTTTTGGACAGGCTGCGTGCAAAAACCGCAGGTGAGAAGCATATTTAAATGTTAAGGGCTACTTTCAGCAGACAGCACTCTGACTCCCTGGGAAAATTCCACCCATTAACTCTGTTTCTCTCCCCTCAGGTACTACCTGAGTATTCCATCATTTTTTGTTTTTATCCTGGAATCTTATCCGCAATTTCATCTCTCCAGAAATTCTCTTGTGAATATTGCCCACCTCAGTGGCCTTCCTTCGAAAACTCACTCATCAATTCTCTTAATGTTTTGCTGCAAACATTCTGTTTTATGCTCCTTCATACACCTAACGTCTTCATTTTAAATTTGCCCTTCCTATACCTGGGCCTTTGAACACAGATAAACTATCTGTTTAGATTCATAGTGTCCCTACAGTGCAGAAGGAGGCCATTCAGCCCGTTTAATCTGCAGTGACTCTCCAAAAGAGCATCTTACCCAGGCCCTATCCCTATCAGCCCTAACCTAGGGCAGCATGGTGACACAGTGGTTAGCACTTGCACCTCACAGCACCAGGATCCCAGGTTCAATTTTGGCCTCGGATCACTGTCTGTGTGGAGTTTGCATGTTTTCCCCATGTCTGCGTGGGTTTCCTCCGTGTGCTCTGATTTCTTCCCACAGTGTGGGACGTTGTGCGGGTTAGGTTGATTAGTCATGCTAAATTGCCCCTTAGTGTCAGGGGGATTAGCAGGGGGTAAATAGAAACATAGAAACATAGGAAAACTACAGCACAAAAAGGCCTTTTGGCCCCACAAGTTGTGCCGAACATATCCCTACCTTCTCGGCCTACCTATAACCCTCCATCCTATTAAGTCCCATGTACTCATCCAGGAGTCTCTTAAAAGTCCCTATTGAGTTTGCCTCCACCACCACTGACGGCAGCCGATTCCACTTGCCCACCACCCTCTGTGTGAAAAACTTCCCCCTAACATTTCCCCTGTACCTACCCCCCAGCACCTTAAACCTGTGTCCTCTCGTAGCAGCCATTTCCACCCTGGGAAAAAGCCTCTGAGAGTCCATCCGACCTATGCCTCTCAACATCTTATATACCTCTATTAGGTCTCCTCTCATCCTACGTCTCTCCAAGGAGAAAAGACCGAGCTCCCTCAGCCTATCCTCATAAGGAATGCCACTCAATCCAGGGAACATCCTTGTAAATCTCCTCTGCACCCTTTCAATCTTTTCCACATCCTTCCTGTAATGAAGCGACCAGAACTGAGCACAGTACTCTAAGTGGGGTCTGACGAGGGTCTTATATAGCTGCATCATTATCCCCGGACTCCTAAACTCAATCCCTCGATTGATAAAGGCCAGCACACCATACGCCTTCTGAACCACCTCCTCCACCTGCGGGGCCAATTTTAGAGTCCTATGGACCCGGACCCCAAGGTCCTTCTGATCCTCTACAGTACTAAGAGTCTTTCCCTTAATACTGTACTCCTTCACCCCATTTGACCTGCCAAAATGGACCACTACGCATTTATCTGGGTTGAAATCCATCTGCCACTTCTCCGCCCAGTCTTAATAAGAACATAAGAACATAAGAAATAGGAGCAGGAGTAGGCCATCTAGCCCCTCGAGCCTGCCCCGCCATTCAATAAGATCATGGCTGATCTGACGTGGATCAGTACCACTTACCCGCCTGATCCCCATAACCCTTAATTCCCTTACCGATCAGGAATCCATCCATCCGCGCTTTAAACATATTCAGCGAGGTAGCCTCCACCACCTCAGTGGGCAGAGAATTCCAGAGATTCACCACCCTCTGGGAGAAGAAGTTCCTCCTCAACTCTGTCTTAAACCGACCCCCCTTTATTTTGAGGCTGTGTCCTCTAGTTTTAACTTCCTTACTAAGTGGAAAGAATCTCTCCGCCTCCACCCTATCCAGCCCCCGCATTATCTTATAAGTCTCCATAAGATCCCCCCTCATCCTTCTAAACTCCAACGAGTACAAACCCAATCTCCTCAGCCTCTCCTCATAATCCAAACCCCTCATCTCCGGTATCAACCTGGTGAACCTTCTCTGCACTCCCTCCAATGCCAATATATCCTTCCTCATATAAGGGGACCAATACTGCACACAGTATTCCAGCTGCGGCCTCACCAATGCCCTGTACAGGTGCATCAAGACATCCCTGCTTTTATATTCTATCCCCTTCGCAATATAGGCCAACATCCCATTTGCCTTCTTGATCACCTGTTGTACCTGCAGTCTTGCATCCTATCTATGTCCCTCTGTAACTTCTGACATCCCTCCAGACTATCCACAACCCCACCAACCTTCGTGTTGTCGGCAGATTTACCAACCCATCCCTCCACTTCCTCATCCAGGTCATTTATGAAAATGACAAACAACATGGGTCCCAGAACAGATCCCTGGGGCACACCACTGGTGAGCGACCTCCATTTAGAAAAAGACCCATCTATACACACTCTCTGCTTCCTTTGGGCAAGCCAGTTCTGGATCCACAGGGCAGCAGCACCTTGGATCCCATGCCTTCTCACTTGCCTTGCATGGGGGATCTTATCGAATGCCTTGCTAAAATCCATATAAACCACATCTACCGCTTTCCCTTCGCCAATGTGTTTAGTCACATTTTCAAAGAACTCCACCAGGCTCGTAAGGCACGATCTGCCTTTGACAAAGCCGTGCTGAGTATTCTTGAGCATACTAAACCTCTCTAAATGCTCATAAATCTTGTCCCTCAGGATCTTCTCCATCAGCTTACCAACCACTGAGATTAGAAACACCGGTCGGTAATTTCCTGGGCTATCCCTATTCCCCTTCTTGAAAATAGGAACCACATCCGCAATCCTCCAATCCTCCGGCACCTCTCCCATCTCCATCGACGACGCAAAGATCATCGCCAGAGGCTCTGCAATCTCTTCCCTCGCCTCCCACAGTAACCTGGGGTACATCCCATCCGGACCTGGCAACTTATCTATCTTGATGCCATTCAAAGATTCCAGCACAACCTCTTTCTTAAAGTCCACATACTCAATCCTTTCAGTCCACCGCAAGCCCGCAATACATCCACCCAGGTCCTTTTCCTCTGTGAAAACCGAGGCAAAATACTCATTAAGCACCTCTGCCATTTCTACTGGTTCCGTGCAGACTTTCCCGCCTTCACCTTTTACAGGCCCTATTCCTTCACGTCTCATCCTTTTACTTTTCACATATTTATAGAACGCCTTAGGGTTTTCCTTAATCCTACCTGTGAAGGCCTTCTCGTGACTCCTTCTGGCTCTCCTAATTTCTTTCTTTAGTCCCTTCCTACAAGCCGTATGCTCATCTAGATCCCTATCTTCGCCAAGCTCTCTGAACCTTTTGTACCCTTTCCTTTTCTTCTTGACTAGGTCCCGCACAGCTTTCGTGCACCACAGTTCCTTTAACCTACCAACACCTCCCTGTCTGCTCGGAACGTTGTCCTGTAGAACTCTAGACAGACATTCCTTGAAAAGCTGCCACCTCTCCTCAGTACATTTCCCCGAAAATACCTCCTTCCAATTTACTCCTCTAATTTGCTGCCTTATGTCTTCATATTTCCCCTTACTCCATATAAACACTTTCCTAGCTTGCCTGATCCTCTCTTTTTCCAATGCAAGCATAAAGGAGATAGAGTTATGATCGCTATCCCCAAGATGCTCTCCCACTGAGAGATCTGACACCTGTCCAGGTTCATTGGTCAGTATCAGATCAAGTACAGCCTCTCCTCTTGTAGGCTTGTCCACATGCTGTGTCAGGAAACCCTCCTGAACACACCTAACGAACTCCTCCCCATCCAATCCCCTTACCCTAGGGATATTCCAATCTATGTTTGGGAAATTAAAGTCTCCCATCACAACTCTGCTATTACTGCATCTCTCCAGGATCTGTTTCCCTATCCGCTCCTCCACGTCCCTGTTACTATTGGGCGGCCTATAGAAAACTCCCAGCAAAGTGATCGACCCCTCCCCACTCCGAACTTCCACCCACAGAGACTCTGTAGACAATCCCTCCACAGCATACACCTTCTCTACAGCTGTGACACTGTCCCTGATCAGCAGTGCCACTCCACCCCCTCTCTTGCCTCCCTCCCTGTCCTTCCTGAAGCATCCAAGGGGCTGCTGCCCTGTGGATCCAGAACTGGCTTGCCCAAAGGAGGCAGAGAGTGGGTATAGACGGGTCTTTTTCTAAATGGAGGTCGGTCACCAGTGGAGTGCCCCAGGGATCTGTTCTGGGACCCTTGCTGTTTGTTATTTTCATAAATGACCTGGATGAGGAAATGGAGGGGTGGGTTGGTAAGTTTGCCGACGACACGAAGGTTGGTGGGGTTGTGGATAGTCTGGAGGGATGTCAGAAGTTACAGAGGGACATAGATAGGATGCAAGACTGGGCGGACAAGTGGCAGATGAACTTCAACCCAGATAAATGCGTAGTGGTCCATTTTGGTAGGTCAAATGGGATGAAGGAGTACAATATAAAGGGAAAGACTCTTAGTACTGTAGAGAATCAGAAGGACCTTGGAGTCCGGGTCCATAGGGCTCTAAAATCGGCCCCGCAGGTGGAGGAGGTGGTTAAGCAGGCGTATGGTGTGCTGGCCTTTATCAATCGAGGGATTGAGTTTAGGAGTCCGGGGATAATGATGCAGCTATATAAGACCCTCGTCAGACCCCACTTGGAGTACTGTGCTCAGTTCTGGTCGCCTCATTACAGGAAGGATGTGGAAAAGCTTGAAAGGGTGCAGAGGAGATTTACAAGGATGTTGCCAGGATTGAGTGGCATGACTTATGAGGATAGGCTGAGGGGGCTCGGTCTTTTCTCCTTGGAGAGACGTAGGATGAGAGGAGACCTAATAGAGGTATAGAACATAGAACAGTACAGCACAGAACAGGCCCTTCGGCCCACATTGTTGTGCCTTGCTTTATCTGAAACCAAGATCAAACTATCCCACTCCCTATCATCCTGGTGTGCTCCATGTGCCTATCCAATAACCGCTTAAATGTTCCTAAAGTGTCTGACTCCACTATCACTGCAGGCAGTCCATTCCACACCCCAACCACTCTCTGCGTAAAGAACCTACCTCTGATGTCCTTCCTATATCTCCCACCATGAACCCTATAGTTATGCCCCCTTGTAATAGCTCCATCCACCTGAGGAAATAGTCTTTGAACGTTCACTCTATCTATCCCCTTCATCATTTTATAAACCTCTATTAAGTCTCCCCTCAGCCTCCTCCGCTCCAGAGAGAACAGCCCTAGCTCCCTCAACCTTTCCTCATAAGACTATGTCTTAAGGAATGGTTGTTGGACGTTCCGGGGTATAGATGTTTCACTAAGTGTAGGGAAGCTGGCAAAAGAGGTGGAGGAGTGGCATTGTTAATCAAGGATAGTTTAACGGCTGCGGAAAGGCACTTCGTGGGGGATCTGCACACTGAACTAATATGGGCTGAGGTTAGAAATAGGAAAGGAGCTTACTATAGGAGTTTACTATAGGCCCCCAAATAGTAATAGAGATGTGGAGGAAGAAATTGCTAAGCAGATTATGGATATGTGTGGGGGTCACAGGGTAGTTGTCATGGGGGACTTTAACTTTCCAAATATTGATTGGAACCTTTGTAGGTCAAATAGTTCGGATGGGGCAGTTTTTGTGCAGTGTGTGCAGGAGGGTTTCCTGACACAATATGTGGATAGGCCGACAAGAGGTGAGGCCACATTGGATTTGGTACTGGGAAATGAACCGGGCCAAGTGTTAGATTTGGTTGTGGGAGAGCACTTTGGAGATAGTGACCACAATTCGGTGTCTTTTGTTATTGCAATGGAGAGGGATAGGGCCGTACGGCAGGGCAAGGTTGACAATTGGGGGAGAGGTAATTATGATGCGATTAGGCAAGAATTAGGGGGCATAAGTTGGGAACAGAAACTGTCAGAGAAAGGAACTAATGAAAAGTGGAACTTTTTCAAGGAACAAATACTGGATGTCCTTGATAGGTATGTCCCTGTCAGGCAGGGAGGAAATGGCCGAGTGAGGGAACCATGGTTCACGAAAGAGGTGGAATGTCTTGTGAAAAGGAAGAGGGAAGCTTATGTAGGGATGAGGAAACAAGGTTCAGATGGCTCGATTGAGGGTTACAAGTTAGCAAGGAATGAGCTGAAAAAGGGGCTTAGGAGAGCTAGGAGGGGACACGAGAAGTCCTTGGCGGGTCGGATCAAGGAAAACCCCAAGACTTTTTACTCTTATGTGAGGAATAAAAGAATGACCAGGGTGAGGTTAGGGCTGGTCAAGGACAGTAGTGGGAACTTGTGTATGGAGTCAGTAGAGATAGGCGTGGTGATGAATGAATACTTTTCTTCAGTGTTCACCAAGGAGAGGGGCCATGTTTTTGAGGAAGAGAAGGTGTTACAGGCTAATAGGTTGGAGGAAATAGATGTTCGGAGGGAGGATGTCCTGGCAGTTTTGAATAAACTGAAGGTCGATAAGTCCCCTGGGCCTGATGAAATGTATCCTAGGATTCTTTGGGAGGCAAGGGATGAGATTGCAGAGCCTTTGGCTTTGATCTTTGGGTCCTCGCTGTCCACGGGGATGGTGCCAGAGGACTGGAGAATGACGAATGTTGTTCCTCTGTTTAAGAAAGGGAATAGAAATGACCCTGGTAATTATAGACCGGTTAGTCTTACTTCGGTGGTTGGTAAATTGATGGAAAAGGTCCTTAGAGATGGGATTTACGACCATTTAGAAAGATGCGGATTAATCTGGGATAGTCAGCACGGGTTCGTGAAGGGCAAGTCGTGCCTCACAAATTTGATAGAATTTTTTGAGGAGGTAACTAAGTGTGTTGATGAAGGTAGGGCAGTTGATGTCATATACATGGATATTAGTAAGGCATTTGATAAGGTCCCCCATGGTCGGCTTATGATGAAAGTGAGGAGGTGTGGGATAGAGGGAAAGTTGGCCGATTGGATAGATAACTGGCTGTCTGATCGAAGACAGAGGGTGGTGGTCGATGGAAAATTTTCGGATTGGAGGCAGGTTGCTAGCGGAGTGCCGCAGGGATCAGTGCTTGGTCCTCTGCTCTTTGTGATTTTTATTAATGACTTAGGGGAGGGGGCTGAAGGGTGGATCAGTAAATTTGCTGATGACACCAAGATTGGTGGAGTAGTGGATGAGGTGGAGGGCTGTTGTAGGCTGCAAAGAGACATAGATAGGATGCAAAGCTGGGCTGAAAAATGGCAAATGGAGTTTAACCCTGATAAATGTGAGGTGATTCATTTTGGTAGGACTAATTTAAATGTGGATTACAGGGTCAAAGGTAGGGTTCTGAAGACTGTGGAGGAACAGAGAGATCTTGGGGTCCATATCCACAGATCTCTAAAGGTTGCCACTCAAGTGGATAGAGCTGTGAAGAAGGCCTATAGTGTGTTAGCTTTTATTAACAGGGGGTTGGAGTTTAAGAGCCGTGGGGTTATGCTGCAACTGTACAGGACCTTGGTGAGACCACAGTTGGAATATTGTGTGCAGTTCTGGTCACCTCACTATAAGAAGGATGTGGAAGCGCTGGAAAGAGTGCAGAGGAGATTTACCAGGATGCTGCCTGGTTTGGAGGGTAGGTCTTATGAGGAAAGGTTGAGGGAGCTAGGGTTGTTCTCTCTGGAGCGGAGGAGGCTGAGGGGAGACTTAATAGAGGTTTATAAAATGATGAAGGGGATAGATAGAGTGAACGTTCAAAGACTATTTCCTCGGGTGGATGGAGCTATTACGAGGGCGCATAACTATAGGGTTCGTGGTGGGAGATACAGGAAGGATATCAGAGGTAGGTTCTTTACGCAGAGAGTGGTTGGGATGTGGAATGGACTGCCTGCAGTGATAGTGGAGTCAGACACTTTAGGAACATTTAAGCGGTTATTGGATAGGCACATGGAGCACACCAGGATGATAGGGAGTGGGATAGCTTGATCTTGGTTTCAGATAAAGCTTGGCACAACATTGTGGGCCGAAGGGCCTGTTCTGTGCTGTACTGTTCTATGTTCTATGTTCTAAGACCTACCCTCCAAACCAGGCAGCATCCTGGTAAATCTCCTCTGCACTATTTCCAGCGCTTCCACATCCTTCTTATAGTGAGGTGACCAGAACTGCACACAATATTCCAAATGTGGTCTCACCAAGGTCCTGTACAGTTGCAGCATAAGGTATACAAGATGTTGAGAAGCATAGATCGGATGGACTCTCAGAGGCTTTTTCCCAGGGTGGAAATGGCTGCTATGAGGGGACACAGGTTTAAGGTGCTGGGGGAGTAGGTACAGGGGAAATGTTAGGGGGAAGTTTTTCACACAGAGGGTGGTGGGCGAGTGGAATCGGCTGCCGTCAGTAGTGGTGGAGGCGAACTCAATAGGGACTTTTAAGAGACTCCTGGATGAGTACATGGGACTTAATAGGATGGAGGGTTATAGGTAGGCCTAGAAGGTTGGGATATGTTCGGCACAACTTGTGGGGCCGAAGGGCCTGTTTTGTGCTGTAGTTTTTCTATGTTTCTATCTGAATCCCGGCACCTGGAGTATCCAGTCCTGACCCTGAGACATTCAAGTCTCCGTAATGGCCACCACATCACACTTCCAGGCATCGATCCACGCTCTGAGCTCATCCCCTTTATTCACTACACTCCTGGCATTAAAGTAAACACATCTCAATCCTTTGGTCTGAGCTCTCCCCTTCTCTATCCCCCGTCCATCCTCCCTCTTGCACTGTCTATAACCCTTTTCTGTTTGGGTTCATGGGAATAGGGCCTGAGTGGGATTGTGTTTGGTACAGACTCGATGGGCTGAATGGCATCCTTCTGTACTGTCGGGATTCTATGACATTCTATGACATCCTGAGACACTAAGGGATAATATATAGAACATAGAACATAGAAAAACTACAGCACAAACAGGCCCTTCGGCCCACAAGTTGTGCCGAACACGTCCCTACCTTCTAGACCTACCTATAACCCTCCATCTTTTTACGCTCCATGTACTCATCCAGGAGTCTCTTAAGAGACCCTATTGAGTTCGCTTCCACCACCACTGACGGCAGCCGATTCCACTCGCCCACCACCCTCTGTGTGAAAAACGTACCCCTAACATCTCCCCTGTACCTACCCCCCAGCACCCTAAACCTGTGTCCTCTCGTAGCAGACATTTCCATCCTGGGAAAAAGCCTCTGAGAGTCCACCCGATCTATGCCTCTCAACATCTTATATACCTCTATTAGGTCTCCTCTCATCCTTCGTCTCTCCAAGGAGAAAAGACCGAGCTCCCTCAGCCTATCCTCATAAGGCATGCCACTCAATCCAGGCATGGCCAATCCACCTAACTTGCACATCTTTGGACTGTGGAAGACCGGAACACCCAGAGCAGACTTGGGGAGAACTTGCAAACTCCACACAGACAGTCATCCAAGGCCAGAATTGTACCCGGGTCCCTGAAAGATACCTTGGCATTGTTCTGTCTCACTCCGTGGACATTCTTGAACTGGCCAAATGGAATGTGTGCCTCTTCCAGGCAGCACATCACCAATTTGAACATTGGGGCTACCAATTAAACTAGTTGCCGCCTTCCTTGGCAACCCTCCCACTGCACAAACTATCTCCTGTGCTCAAATCATTCCAACAATAATCGGTGTGGATCATCAATGGATAAGGAAACTTCCAGGGTCTTATATAAGCAAACTGTTTCGATGCTTTAGCTTCATTCTAATCCACACTATCCAGCATTGTCACTCAATGCATTTAACCCTTTGAAAACAAATTCTGATTTAATCATCAGTATCTTTATATAAATTACTGTAAAGCCCTTCCATGATCTAATGGCCACAACTTTTGAAACAGCACAGTGCTTTATAAAAAGGGAGAAAAAAGGGGGTAAGAGGGAGGGGACGGGGAGGGAATAGAAAGAGGACAAAGTCTTTTGATGATGAGCCTTCTATACAGATTTGTATGTAAGACTCTGAAAACAAACAGCACCGGAGAATGTCCTCACATCAGCAAAAATATATGGGGGCAACTTTAATCTGCAGCACTAATTTGTCAATGTAACCCACATTGACCCTAAACCCTTGTCCTACCATCTGTTACTATACTACCTAACACAGATTAATAATTTCACATTGCATTATTGTAGATGGCAGCATTTAAGTTGATCTTTGAAGCCTCCAAAAAAATCATTGCAAAAACAGGGGTCGGCCATTTGACAAGATCACGGCTAATCTGGTCATTGCCTCAACTCCACATACCCTCTGTTTCTGACCCCATAACCCCCTGGTCAATCAAACATCTGTCTAACTCAGCCTTGAATAGATTCAATGACCCAGCCTGCACCACTCGCTGGGGCAGATAATTCCACAGACTAATGACTTTCTGAGAAAAAATAAATTCTTCTCGCTTCCATTTTAAATGGGAACCCTCTAATTTTTAAACTGTGTCTCCTAGTTCTAGTCTCTCCCACAAGGAGTCCGCATGTTTTTGCTACATTTTTGGGGCTGGATGAATGGGATCATCTAATCAGCCAGGTTGACTTTAACGATGTGATCCATGGTGTATATAAGATGTATTTCCACCGAATAGGAATGCTTTATTATTATAAATATTATGTTATATATTGCACAGGGGGAGAAATTAATTCACAAGACGGCACTGTGCGGCTGCATCAATTCTCCAGAGTTAAGTAACTCCATGGGCTGTTATCTGAACAACCTGCACTGTTTCCTCATGGTTATCATTGACAAACGCTTCATCAGCTGTACAGGTATCAGCACGTGCTGCTGTCAGCCTCCATGAAACCAACATTGTCGGTTCAGCACTCCTTGAAGCAGCATTACTTTAGGGTAGCCAGGGAGAGGGTTGGCCCACTCAAGGACAAGGGAGGGAATCTATGTGTGGAGCCAGAGGAAATGGGCGAGGTATTAAATGAGTACTTTGCGTCAGTATTCACCAAAGAGAAGGACTTGGTGGATGACGAGTCTGAGAAAGGATGTGTAGATAGTTTGAGTCATGTTGAGATCAAAAAGGAGGAGGTATTAGGGTTCTTGAGAAACATTAAGGTAGACAAATCCCCAGGGCCTGATGGGATTCAAAGGGTTAAATACTGAGAGAGGAAAGGGAGGAAATTGCTGGGGCCTCGAGAGAAATCTTTGTATCCTCATTGGCTACAGGGGAAGTCACAGTAAGAAGTCTCACAACACCAGGTTAAAGTCCAACAGGTTTATTTGGTAGCAAATACCATAAGCTTTCGGAGCGCTGCTCCTTCGTCAGATGGAGATGAAATCTGCTCTCAAACAGGGCACACAGAGACACAAAATCAAGTTGCAGAATACTGATTAGAATGCAAATCCCTACAGCCAGCCAGGTCTTAAAAGTACAGACAATGTGGGTGGAGGGAGCATTAAACACAGGTTAAAGAGATGTGTATTGTCTCCAGACGGAACAGCTAGTGAGATTCTGCAAGCCCAGGAGGCAAGCTGTGGGGGTTACTGATAATGTGACATAAATCCAACATCTCGGTTTAGGCCGTCCTCATGTGTGCAGAACTTGGCTATCAGTTTCTGCTCAGCGACTCTGCGCTGTCGTGTGTCGTGAAGGCTGCCTTGGAGAACGCTTACCTGAAGATCCAAGGCTGAATGCCCGTGACTGCTGAAGTGCTCCCCCACAGAACCCCCTGTGTTCACCTCAGTCCAACGCCGGCATCTCCACATCATGACTACCATCGACACCGCAAACTGCCGGCTCCAAGTGGAGAGGATCTCCAAGAAGATCACGCATATCGACACAGACATCAAGTTTCTACAAACATGCCAGAAAGCAGACAAGATACCGAAAGGACTACCGATCACGAACCCACTCAGGTCAACCTATAACACAGACTACGCTGAGAGACTTTGCCGTTGTACCTCTCTCACACTCCTCAAACACCTCATACACCAGCTCTACAGCAAACGCCGCAGCCTGGAAACCAAGATCGAATCCATATTCTCAACTTGCGCTCAGGATGCAGACCAGCAGCGAAACTCTGCCAAGCAGACGAGACAAAGGAACTACACCATCTACATGCACACCAAGAACAGGAAACTTGAGAAACTCGGCATCACCACCAGCAGCAACCAAGCCTCCTCCGGTACCACAGTAGAAAACAGTACCACTGCAGGGAAATCCATTGTCAACTTATCGGACTACACACTTCAGCCAGATGAAATGGAAGTTCTCAGCCGAGGGCTCAACTTTTGCCCCACTACCAAAATAGACCCCATCAGTCTCGCAGCAGACACAGAGGAATTCATCAGGCGAATGAGGCTGCGGGTGTTCTTCCACAAACCCCAAGAGGCCAACAGCGAACACAATGAGACAGCCAATGAACCGGAACAGCAGACAGAGAGATCCGCAGTGCAACGGAAGAGGAAAGAGTCGAATTGGACTCCTCCGGAAGGCCGCTGCCCTCGACTTGACATGTATGCCCAAGCCATCAGGAGGTGCGTCAACACCAAATTCATCAGCCGCACTCACAAGACAGCCCCGAACATCACCCAAGCACAACGCAACGCCATCCACGCTCTCAAGACCAACCGCAACATTGTCATCAAACCAGCAGACAAAGGAGGGGCCATCTTCATACTAAACAGAACAGATTACTGCAAAGAAGTGTACCGACAACTGAACAACGAGGAACACTACAGACAGTTACCCACAGATCCGACCAAAGAACACACCCGTCAACTCAACACTCTGATCAAAACCTTTGATCCGGACCTTCAAAACACCCTCCGTGCTCTCATCCCACGTACTCCACGCATTGGAGATCTCTACTGCATCCCAAAGATACACAAGGCAAACACACCCGGCCGTCACATCGTTTCAGGCAATGAAACCCTGTGCGAGAACCTCTCCGGCTATGTCAAGGGCATCTTGAAACCCATTGTACGAAGAACCCCCGGCTTTTGTCGCGGCACGACGGACTTCCTCCAGAAACTCAGCACACATGGAGCACTTGAACCAGGAGCACTCCTCGTCACAATGGATGTCTCGGCACTCTACACCACCATCCCCCACGATGATGGCATTGCTGCAACGGCCTCAGTACTCAACGCCGACAACTGCCAGTTTCCAGATGCAATTTTACAACTCATCCGCTTCATCCTGGACCACAATGTCTTCACCTTCAACAATCAGTTCTTCATCCAGACACACGGAACAGCCATGGGGTCCAAATTCGCACCTCAATATGCCAACATCTTCATGCACAGGTTCGAACAAGACTTCTTCACCGCACAGGACCTTCAACCGATGCTATACACTAGATACATCGATGATATTTTCTTCCTTTGGAGTCATGGTGAGCAATCACTGAAACAACTATATGATGACATCAACAAGTTCCATCCCACCATCAGACTCACCATGGACTACTCTCCGGAATCGGTTGCATTCTTGGACACACGCATCTCCATTAAGGATGGTCACCTCAGCATCTCACTGTACCGCAAGCCCACGGATAACCTCACGATGCTCCACTTCTCCAGCTTCCACCCTAAACACGTAAAAGAAGCCATCCCCTACGGACAAGCCCTCCGAATACACAGGATCTGCTCGGATGAGGAGGATCGCAACAGACACCTCCAGACGCTGAAAGATGCCCTCATAAGAACAGGATATGGCGCTCGACTCATCGATCAACAGTTCCGACGCGTCACAGCGAAAAACCACACCGACCTCCTCAGAAAACAAACACGGGACACGGTGGACAGAGTACCCTTCGTCGTCCAGTACTTCCCTGGAGCGGAGAAGCTACGGCATCTCCTCCGGAGCCTTCAACATGTCATTGATGAAGACGAACATCTCGCCAAGGCCATCTCCACACCCCCACTTCTTGCCTTCAAACAACCACGCAAGCTCAAACAGACCATTGTCCGCAGCAAACTACCCAGCCTTCAGGAGAACAGTGACCACGACACCACACAACCCTGCAACAGCAACCTCTGCAAGACATGCCGGATCATCGACACGAATGCCATCATCTCACGTGAGAACACCATCTACCAGGTACACGGTACCTACTCTTGCAACTCGGCCAACATTGTCTACCTGATACGCTGCAGGAAAGTATGTCCCGAGGCATGGTACATTGGGGAAACCATGCAGACGCTACGACAACGGATGAATGAACACCGCTCGACAATCACCAGGCAAGACTGTTCTCTTCCTGTGGGGGAGCACTTCAGCAGTCACGGGCATTCAGCCTTGGATCTTCAGGTAAGCGTTCTCCAAGGCGGCCTTCATGACACACGACAGCGCAGAGTCGCTGAGCAGAAACTGATAGCCAAGTTCCGCAAACATGAGGACGGCCTAAACCGGGATGTTGGATTTATGTCACATTATCAGTAACCCCCACAGCTTGCCTCCTGGGCTTGCAGAATCTCACTAGCTGTTCTGTCTGGAGACAATACACATCTCTTAAACTGTATTTAATGCTCCCTTCACCCACATTGTCTGTACCTTTACGACCTGGCTGGTTGTAGGGATTTGCATTCTAATCAGTATTCTGCAACTTGATTTTGTGTCTGTGCACTGTTTGAGAGTACATTTCCACTCCATCTGACGAAGGAGCAGCGCTCCGAAAGCTTATGTTATTTGCTACCAAATAAACCTGTTGGACTTTAACCTGATGTTGTGAGACTTCTTACTGTGTTCACCCCAGTCCAACGCCGGCATCTCCACATCATGACTACAGGGGAGGTCCCAGAGAATTGGAGAATAGCCAATGTTGTTCCTTTGTTTAAGAAGGGTAGCAAGAATAATCCAGGTAATTACAGGCCGGTGAGCCTTACATCAGTAGTAGGGAAATTATTGGGAGGATTCTTCAAGACAGGATTTATTCCCATTTGGAAATAAGTGGACGGATTAGTGAGAGGCAACATGGTTTTGTGAAGGGGAGGTCGTGTCTCCCGAACGTGATCGAGTTTTTCGAGGAAGTGACGAAGATGATTGATGAGGGTAGAACATAGAACATAGAACATTACAGCGCAGTACAGGCCCTTCGGCCCTTGATGTTGCGCCGACCAGTGGAACCAATCTAAAGCCCCTCTAATCTACACTATTCCAATATCATCCATATGTTTATCCAATAACCATTTGAATGCTCTTAATGTTGACGAGTCCACTACTGCTGCAGGCAGGGCATTCCACGCCCTTACTACTCTCTGAGTAAAGAACCTACCTCTAACATCTGTCCTATATCTCTCACCCCTCAATTTAAAGCTATGTCCCCTCATGCTAGCCATCACCATCCGAGGAAAAAGACTCTCACTATCCACCCTATCTAATCCTCTGATCATCTTGTATGCCTCTATTAAGTCACCTCTTAACCTTCTTCTCTCTAACGAAAACAACCACAAGCCCCTCAGCCTTTCCTCATACGATTTTCCCACCATACCAGGCAACATCCTCGTAAATCTCCTCTGCACCCTTTCCAACACTTCCACATCTTTCCTATAATACGGCGACCAGAACTGTACGCAATACTCCAAATGCGGCCGCACCAGTTTTGTACAGTTGCAGCATGACCTCCTGGCTCCGAAACTCAATCCCTCTACCAATAAAAGCTAACACACTGTAGGCCTTCTTAACAACCCTATCAACCTGGGTGCCAACTTTCAGGCATCTATGCACATGGACACCCAGATCCCTCTGTTCATCCACACTACTAAGTATCTTACCATTAGCCCAGTACTCTGTATTCCTGTTACTCCTTCCAAAGTGAATCACCTCACACTTTTCCGCATTAAACTCCATTTGCTACCTCTCAGCCCAGCTCTGCAGCCTATCTATGTCCCTCTGTAACCTGCCACTTCCCTCCGCACTGTCTACAACTCCACCGACTTTAGTGTCATCCGCAAATTTACTAATCCATCCTTTCACGCCCTCATCCAGGTCATTAATAAAAATGACAAACAGCAGTGGCCCCAAAACAGATCCTTGCGGTACACCACTAGTAACTGAACTCCAGGATGAATATTTCCCATCAACCACCACCCTCTGTTTTCTTACAGCTAGCCAATTCCTGTTCCAAACCACTAAATCACCCTCAATCCCTTGTGTCCGTATTTTCTGCAAAAGCTCACCATGGGGAACCTTATCAAACGCTTTGCTGAAATCCATATACACCACATCAACCGCTTTACCCTCATCCACCTCTTTGGTCACCTTCTCAAAGAACTCAATAAGGTTTGTGAGGCACGACCTACCCTTCACAAAACCGTGCTGACTATCCCTAATCAAATTATTCCTTTCTAGGTGATTATAAATCCTTTCCAATACTTTGCCCACAACAGAAGTAAGGCTCACCGGTCTATAATTACCAGGGTTGTCCCTACTCCCCTTCTTGAACAAGGGGACAACATTTGCTATCCTCCAGTCTTCTGGCACTGTTCCTGTAGACACTGACGACACAAAGATCAAAGCCAAAGGCTCTGCCATCTCCTCTCTAGCCTCCCAGAGAATCCTAGGATAAATCCCATCCGGCCCAGGGGACTTATCTATTTTTACCCATTCCAGAATTACTAACACCTCCTCCTTATGAACATCAATCCCATCCAGTCCAACAGCCTGCATCTCAGTACTCCCCTCGGCAACACTGTCCCTCTCCAGTGTGAATACCGATGAAAAATATTAATTTAGTGCCTCTCCTATCTCTTCAGACTCCACGCACAACTTCCCACTACTGTCCTTGACTGGCCCTAATCTTACCCTAGTCATTCTTTTACTGCTGACATACCTATCGAAAGCTTTAGGGTTTTCCTTGATCCTACCTGCCAAAGACTTCTCATGTCCCCTCCTGGCTCTTCTTAACTCTTTCTTTAGGTCCTTCCTGGCTAACTTGTAACTCTCAAGTGCCCTAACTGAGCCTTCACATCTCATCTTAACATAAGTCTCCTTCTTCCTCTTCACAAGAGATTCAACCTCCTTAGTAAATCACGGTTCCCTCACACGTCTGCTTCCTCCCTGCCTGACAGGTACATATTTATCAAGGACGCTGATGCGCTATCAATAAGGCGAAAGACTACCGGTGTGCCAATACAAGTGTAGGCTTTTATTCACAACAGAATCAGGAGCAGATCCCAACAAGTAACCGACCTGGACTGAACAAGGGGGAGGAGACAGTCACCTTTATACTACGTGCCGAGGGGAGGAACCAAACTGGAAGGGGATGTGTCCAGGTATGACAAGCACACACAACGGTGGTCCATGTAGGACAAGGGCACAACTGAGGTCCACCACAGACGCGTAGTAGCTCTTCCTTCAACAAGTTCCACATTACAATTGTGCCCATCCCCTGCAGTTTCCTTCCCCAACCTATGCCAACTAAATCTCGCCTAATCGCATCATAATTTCCTTTCCCCCAGCTATAACGCTTGCCCTTTGGTGTATACCTATCCTTTTCCATTGCTGAGGTAAACGTAATCGAATTGTGGTCACTGTCACCAAAGTGCTCACCTACCTCCAAATCTAACACCTGGCCTGGTTCATTACCCAGTACCAAATCCAATGTGGCCTCGCCTCTTGTTGGTCTATCTACATACTGCGTCAGGAAGCCTTCCTGCACACATCGGGCAAAAACTGACCCCTCTAAAGTACTCGAACTATAGCTTTTCCAGTCAATATTTGTAAAGTTAAAGTCCCCCAGTACAACTACCCTGTTATTTTTGCTCTTATCCAGAATCATTTTTGCAATCTTTTCCTCTACATTTCTGGAACTTTTCGGAGGTCTATAAAAAACTCCCAACAGGGTGACCTCTCCTTTCCTGTTTCTAACCTCAGCCCAAACTACCTCAGTAGACGAGTCCTCATCAAAAGTCCTTTCTGCCACCGTAATACTGTCCTTGACTAACAATGCCACACCTCCCCCTCTTTTACCACCTTCCCTGCACTTACTGAAACATCTAAACCCTGGAACCTGCAACAACCATTCCTGTCCCTGCTCTATCCATGTCTCCGAGATGGCCACAACATCGAAATCCCAGGTACCAACCCATGCTGCAAGCTCACCCACCTTATTCCGGATGCTCCTGGCGTTGAAGTATACACACTTCAAACCGCCTTCCTGCCTGCCAGTACACTCCTGCGACCCTGAAACCTCATCCATGACCTCACTACTCTCAACCTCCTGTACACCGGAGCTACAATTCAGGTACCCACCCCCCTGCTGAATTAGTTTAAACCCTCCCGAAGAGCATTAGCAAATTTCCCCCCCAAGATATTGGAACCCCTCTGATTCAAGTGCAGACCATCCTGTCTGTAGAAGTCCCACCTACCCCAGAAAGAGCCCCAATTGTCCAGGTATCTGAATCCCTCCCTCCTGCACCATCCCTGTAAGCACGTGTTCAACTGCTCTCTCTCCCTATTCCTCTCCTCACTATCATGTGGCAGTGGTAGGGCAGTGGATGTTGTCTACATGGACTTCAGTAAGGTCTTTGACAAGGTTCCTCATGGCAGACTGGTGCAGAAGGTGAAGTCGCATGGGATCAGAGGTGAGCTGGCAAGGTGGATACAAAACTGGCTCGGTCAAAGAAGACCGAGGGTAGCAGTGGAATGGTACGTTTCTGAATGGAGGGCTGTGACAAGTGGCGTTCCTCAGGGATCAGTGCTGGGACCTTTGCTGTTTGTAATATATATATAAATGATTTGGAGGAAAATGTAACTGGTTTGGTTAGTAAGTTTGCGGACGACACAAAGATTGGTGGATTTGCGGATAGTGATGAGGAACATCAGAGGATACAGCAGGATATAGATCAGTTGGAGACTTGGGCGGAGAGATGGCAGATGGAGTTTAATCAGGACAAATGTGAGGTAATGCATTTTGGAAGGTCTAATACAGATAGGAAATATACAGTAAATGGCAGAATCCTTAAGAGTATTGATAGGCAAAGGGATCTGGGTGTACAGGTACACAGGTCACTGAAAGTGGCAATGCAGGTGGAGAAGGTAGTCAAGAAGGCATATGGCATGCTTGCCTTCATCGGCTGGGGCATTGAGTTTAAAAATTGGCAAGTCATGTTGCAGCTTTATAGAACCTTAGTTAGGCCGCACTTGGAATATAGTGTTCAACTCTGGTCGCCACACTTTGGCTTTGGAGAGGGTACAGAAAAGATTTACCAGGATGTTGCCTGGTATGGAGGGCATTAGCTATGAGGAGAGGTTGGAGAAACTTGGTTTGTTCTCACTGGAACAACGGAGGTTGAGGGGCGACCTGATAGAAGTCTACAAGATTATGAGAGGCATGGACAGAGTGGATAGTCAGAAGCTTTTTCCCAGGGTGGAAGAGTCAATTACTAGGGCGCACAGGTTTAAGGTGCAAGGGGAAAGGTTTAAAGGAGATGTACGAGGCAGATTTTTTACTCAGAGAGTAGTGGGTGCCTGGAACTCGTTGCCGGGGGAGGTAGTGGAAGCGGATACGGTAGTGACTTTTAAGGGGAGTCTTGACAAATACATGAATAGGACGGGAATAGAGGGATTTGGTCCCCAGAAGTGTAGGGGGTTTTAGTTCAGTCGGGCAGCATGGTCGGTGCAGGCTTGGAGGGCTGAAGGGCCTGTTCCTGTGCTGTCATTTTCTTTGTTCTTTGTTCACAAACAAATCACTCCCCCATACCACAGAAACAGGCCATTCAATCCAACTGGTCTATACTGGCATTTATGTTCTACACAACCTCCCTTTCTTCTTTATCTAATACCACCAGCATAGCCTTCTAATCCTTTCTCCCTCATGCATCTATCTGGCTTCTTCTCAACGCATCAATGTCATTTGCCTGAACTACTCTTTGTGGTAGAGTTCACATTCTCCCTCCTGAATTTATCATATACTTAGGAACCACACAAGTGAAAAAAATCTTCACATCCACCCTCTCAAACTTCATCTTCATATCAATGACCTCTATTAAAGTGCCCCTCAACATTTTTTATCCTGGAGAAAAGGGACTCCACCTGTTCATTCTTTCCTGCCTGCTACAGGTTCCCAGTCTGGTTCACTAATGTCCTTTCGGGAAGGAAATCTGCCGTCCTTACCCGGTCTGGCCTACATGTGACTCCAGAGCCACAGCAATGTGGTTGACTCTCAACTGCCCTCCAAGGGCAACTGGGGATGGGCAATAAATACTGGCCAGCCAGCGACGCCCATGTCCCACAAATGAATTTTAAAAAACCCTTTCGTAAATCGTTCTTTCAACTTTGCCAGTGCCTCAGTATACATTTGTAATGTGGAGACCAGGACTGTGCGCATGAGGCCAGCACAATTTCTTTCCTTTTTAATTCTAGTCCTCTATAGAAATGAATCCCAGTGCTTTGCCTGCTGTTGAATAACCTGCGCTACAACTTCCAACGAGACCTCACTGCCTCTCTTATTTTCCAAGGAATATGAGGCCTCCTTATTATGTTCAGAAAATTATTGCTGGAAATAAGTATCAACAAATGGAGCAATTGCAAAACAAGGAGCTAATGTTCAACCAGTCCATTGAAATCAGTATATAATTGCTGTGGGGAAATGGGAAAGCAGATGGCGTATTAATCTCTCAATTACTTCTGTGCATTATTAGCCAGATGAAAATATTCCATTCCCTAGTGTTTGTTTCTCCCCATTATTTCATCAGCACATTTTCAGCGTACGTATCTTTATCTCAGATCTCCATAGTTACAAACCCTCTTAATCCCTGAGGAATGGCCACTTGGTGCATATCTTTGTAGTGCACTGGCGTTAAAGCTCCTTTGACAAGCACTAAGCGAATAAACAGCACTGAAACCTATCAGTACCTCCTTCCTTGTGCATTTTCACTTACGACAACCAGGTTCCAGCAAGAGTCCTGAAAACCTAACCAAGTTAAATCATTAACCAGGTAAAGGCCTAAATGCATCTTTGGTACTGTTTGACTCAGTTCGCTAACTGCTAAATGAAACACCTCATTGTAAATATACGCGTGGGAGGATGCTTAGGTGCAGCCTTTGTTCTGTTTTATTAACTGGCTGTTAAAATGCGAAAATAATTTTCCAGTCCAAAATGCCTATTGCGTTGATTAATTCTAACAATTTGTTGATATTTCATTAGAAGAATGCTGTGGCAGACCAGGATGTATTGTTAACCTTCAAGGTAAGAGATCCATATTAACCTTTGGAAATAAGTTCATTCCATTCACCTGTATTTAAAGAACAAATATGTTTCTCTTCCGGATGGTATCTAATCTTCATGCTGAAGAGAGGATACACCAGTTACGATACATACACGTATAAGGAAGCGTAATGTAAAGTGGAGATGTGCTAACACTAGCAGTGATCCACTGTTTTCTCTCACAATATAGAAGAAAGGGAGGTTTTATCACAGGAATCTTTTACACGTCAGCAAAGTGTCAAAGGCTTTTGAATCTGGTTTCCTATCTACGTTGCCAATAAAAAAGCATCTCTGTGACCTACCCTCTACCTTTGTGCACAAGGCGATTAATTTGTGTCTCTATGGGACTAACAGTGTATGCTTGCTTGGGAGAGGATGATAGGAATTGCCTCCGAGCTGAGTAATACCGATTCCTCAGAGCTACATTCGGTTCAGATCGGACTGCACTGAAGTCAGGAAGGAGCGTTGCCATTTAATGACCACAGTATCAGACAATTGGAACAGAATCCCAGGTATGGTGGATTAATGAGGGATGTGGCAGCATTCTCAAGATGCTTTAGTGTCATGGTTACGGTCATGGATCAGTAATCCAATACACAGTAACTCAGAAACAATAAGTGGAGGAATTAATCACACAATGGCATAGTGGTTAGCACTGCTATCTCACAGGGCCAGGAACCTGGGTTCAATTCTCGGCTTGGATCACTGTCTGTGCCGAGCCTGCATGTTCTCCCCGTATCTGCGTGGGTTTCCTCCGGATGCTCCGATTTCCTCCCACAGTCTGAAAGATGTGCTGGCCAGGTGCATTGGCCATGCTAAATTCTCCCTCACTGTATCTGAACAGGCAGTGGAGTGTGGCGACTAGGGGATTTTCACAGTAACTTCATTGCGGTGTTGACGTAAGCCTACGTGTGACACTAATAAACTTTTAATCTCATTCATGGGATGTGGATTTTAACCATGCATTAGGGAGGGCTAAAAAAGGTGGGGGAGTAGCGGTGTTAGTTAGGGAGCATATTACAGCGGTGCAGAGGGTGGACAATTTAGAGGGGTCATGTAATGAGTCCCTGTGGGTGGAGCTCAGAAATAGGAAGGGCGCAATCACTATGCTGGGGGTACACTACAGACCACCCAACAGCCCACGGGAAGTGGAGGAACGGATATGTCTGGATATGTGCAGAAAAAATAAGGTTGTTGTAGTGGGAGACTTCAATTTCCCTGGTATAGACTGGAAAGTGCTTAGGGCTGGGGGTCTGGACGGGGAGGAATTTGTAAAATGCGTACTGGAAGGTTCTTTGGAACAGTATGTAGATAGCCCAACTAGAGAGGGGGCTATACCGGATCTAGTTCTGGGAAATGAGCCTGGTCAGGTCGTCAAAGTTTCGGTAGGGGAACATATGGCAAATAGTGACCACAACTCTGTTAACTTTAGGATAGTAATGGACAAGGACGAGTGTTGCCCTAAGGGTAGGGTGCTAAATTGGGGGAAGGCTAACTATAGCCGGATTAGGCAGGAATTGGTGGCCGTTGATTGGGAGAGGCTGTTCGGGGGTAAGTCCACATCTGGCATGTGGGAGTCTTTTAAGGAACAGTTGATAAGGCTGCAGGACAGGCATGTGCCTGTAAAAAGGAAGGATAGGAAAGGTAGGATTCGAGAGCCGTGGATAACCAGTGAAATTGAGGATCTGATCAAAAAGAAAAGAGAGGCGTACGTTAGGTCCAGGCAACTGAAAACAGATGCAGCTCTGGAGGAATACAGAGAGAGTAGGAAAGAACTCAAAAGGGGAGTTAGAAGGGCAAAAAGAGGTCACGAAATGTCCTTGGCAGACAGGATTAAGGAGAATCCTAAGGCATTTTATTCATATGTTAGGAACAAAAGAGTTGTCAGGGAAAAAGTCGGACCTCTCAGGGACAAAGGAGGGGAATTATGCTTAGAACCCAAGGGAATAGGGGAGATCCTAAATGAATACTTTGCATCGGTATTCACAAAGGAGAGGGACTTGTTGACTGGGAGTGTCTCAGAGTGAGGTGTTGACCCATTAGAGAGAATCTCCATTACAAGGGAGGAAGTGTTAGGTTTTTATAGGCAACATTAAAACTGACAAATCCCCAGGGCCTGATGGCATCTATCCTAGACTGCTCAGGGAGACGAGAGATGTAATTGCTGGGCCTCTGACGGAAATCTTTGTCTCTTCATTGGACACAGGTGAGGTCCCTGAGGATTGGAGGATAGCGAATGTGCTACCGTTATTTAAGAAGGGTAGCAGGGATAACCCGGGTTATTATAGGCCAGTGAGCTTGACGTCCGTGGTAGGGAAGTTGTTGGAGAGGATTCTTAGAGACAGGATGTATGTGCATTTAGAACGGAACAATCTCATTAGTGACAGACAGCGTGGTTTTGTAAGAGGGAGGTCGTGCCTTACAAATTTGGTGGTGTTTTTTGAGGAAGTGACAAAAACGGTTGACGAAGGAAGGGCCGTGGATGTCGTCTATATGGATTTCAGTAAGGCATTTGACAAAGTCCCACATGGCAGGTTGGTTAAGAAGGTTAAGGTTCATGGGATACAAGGAGAGGTGGCGAGATGGGTAGAAAACTGGCTTGGCCACAGGAAGAAGTTTAACAACACCAGGTGTTGTTAAACTTCTTACTGTGTTTACCCCAGTCCAACGCCGGCATCTCCACATCTTGGCCACAGGAGACAGAGGGTAGCAATCGAAGGGTCTTTTTCCGGCTGGAGGTCTGTGACCAGTGGTGTTCCGCAGGGCTCTGTACTGGGACCTCTGCTATTTGTGATGTATATAAATGATTTGGAAGAAGGTGTAACTGGTGTTATCAGCAAGTTTGTGGATGACACGAAGATGGCTGGACTTGCGGATAGCGATGAACATTGTCGGACAATACAGCAGGATATAGATAGGCTGGAAAATTGGGCGGAGAAATGGCAGATGGAATTTAATCCAGATAAATGTGAAGTGATGCATTTTGGAAGAACTAATGTAGGGGTGAGTTATACAATCAATGGCAGAGCCATCAAGAGTATAGAAACACAGAGGGACCTAGGTGTGCAAGTCCACAAATCCTTGAAGATGGCGGCACAGGTGGAGAAGGTGGTGAAGAAGGCATATAGTATGCTTGCCTTTATTGGACGGGGTATAGAGTATAAAAGCTGGAGTCTGATGTTGCAGCTCTATAGAACGCTGGTTAGGCCACATTTGGAGAACTGCGTCCAGTTCTGGTCGCCGCACTACCAGAAGGACGTGGAGGTTTTAGAGAGAGTGCAGAGAAGGTTGACCAGGATGTTGCCTGGTATGGAGGGTCTTAGCTATGAGGAGAGATTGGGTAAACTGGGCTTGTTCTTCCTGGAAAGACGGAGAATGAGGGGAGACCTAACAGAGGTGTACAAAATTATGAAGGGCTTCGATAAGGTGAACAGTGGGAAGCTTTTTCACAGGTCGGAGGTGACGATCACGAGAGATCACGGGCTCAAGGTGAGAGGGGCGCGGTATAACTCAGATATCAGAGGGACGTTTTTTGCACAGAGAGTGGTGGGGGCCTGGAATGCGCTGCCAAGTAGGATGGTGGAGGCAGACACGCTGGCATCGTTTAAGACTTACCTGGATAGTCACATGAGCAGTCTGGGAATGGAGGGATACAAACGAATGGTCTAGTTGGACCAAGGAGCGGCACAGGCTTGGAGGGCCGAAGGGCCTGTTTCCTGTGCTGTACTGTTCTTTGTTCTTTGTTCTATTAATAACTTCCTTCTCAACACCAATAAATGCTGCATTCTATGTTTTGGGAGAAATTTTTCACTGATGCTGCAATGAGGTTGTTGTGTGGTTGGTGAGCCTTACAGACCAATTAGTGATATCCTCTGGAAAGCAAGGAAGTCTCATTCGGAGTTCCTTGAAGAAGCCTATATAAAATATATGCCTTGGTTTGTATTGCTAAGAACCAATGCGGGTAATTAGAGGATCTCACATTCAAAATAACAACTTAAATCACCTTTAGTGTAGCTAAATGTCCCAATGCTCTTCACAGAGTTGTTATCAAACATAACAAGGTTGCAAAGTATTAAGCAGCCTTAGTGATGGATTAGATGTGGACTTTGAAATGCAGTTCATGATTGAAATTCCACTGAAATTGTGCATTGTCTAATCCTTTGGAACTCCCAGGTTCAATCTGAGAAAGCAAGTCGACCACATTGCTGTGGCTCTGGAGTCACATGTAGACCAGGTAAGGACGGCAGATTTCCTTTCCGAAAGGACATGAGTGAACCAGATTGGTTTTTCTGACAATCAGCAACGGTTTCATGGCCATCAGCAGATTCTTAATTCCAGATATTTTTTATTGAATTCAAATTCGACCATCTGCCGTGGCGGGATTCGAACCCAGGTCCTCAGAACATTAGCTGAGTTTCTGGATTAATAGTCTAGCGATAATACCACTAGGCCATTGCCTCCCCTTAATATATTAATATATCAAGATATTATTAAGATACTTTTCCTTCTCTCTCTATACACAAAGATAAGTGGAAAAGTGAATTGTGTGGAGGGCGTAGAAGGTCTGCAGAGAGATTTGGACAGGCTGAGTGAGTGGGCGAGGATCTGGCAGATGGAGTATAACGTTAACAAATGGGAGGTTATTCACTTTGGAAGAAATAATAGCAAATTGGATTATTATCTAAATGGAATGAAATTGCAACATGCTACTGTGCAAAGGGACCTGGGGGTCCTTGTGCATGAGACGCAAAAACGCAGTCTGCAGGTGCAACAGGTGATCAAGAAGGCAAATGGGATGTTGACCTATATCGCAAGGGGGATAGAATATAAAAGCAAAGATGTCTTGCTGCATCTGTACAGGGCATTGGTGAGGCCGCAGCTGGAATACTGTGTGCAGTATTGGTCCCCTTATTTGCGGAAGGATATATTGGCCTTGGAGGGAGTGCAGAGAAGGTTCACCAGGTTGATACCAGAGATGAGGGGTGTTGATTATGAGGAGAGACTGAGCAGATTGGGTTTGTACTCGTTGGAATTTAGAAGGCTGAGGGGGGATCTTATAGAGACCTATAAGATAATGAAGGGGCTGGATAGGGTAGAGGTGGAGAGATTCTTTCCACTTAGAAAGGAAACTAGAACTAGAGGGCACAGCCTCAAAATAAAGGGGGGTCAGTTTAGGACAGAGTTGAGGAGGAACTTCTTCTCTCAGAGGGTGGTGAATCTCTGGAATTCTCTGCCCACTGAAATGGTGGAGGCTACCTCGTTGAATATGTTTAAATCACGGATAGATGAATTCCTGATCGGTAAGGGAATTAGGGGTTATAGGGATCAGGCGGGTAAGTGGAACTGATCCACTTCAGATCAGCCATGATCTTATTGAATGGCGGGGCAGGCTCGAGGGGCTAGGTGGCCTACTCCTGCTCCTATTTCTTATGTTCTTATGTTCTTATGTTCTAGGAAACACTTCTGCTCATTTCTACTTGACGCGGCTCACACCCCCTTTGAGATCAATGTGGGGCAATCTGGGGCCTCCTCGCAAAGACTTGATTCCACTTTCCCACGATCCTGCTGCTGTAGATTCCAGGAGATCCTCAAAATCCTCAACAATGAGTGAAAAACGCTTTTATTAAGACTGGTTTTGAATCAGGACCACACTTTGAACTTAGTTAAATCAGCAAACGCAGAAAGGAAATGTCCTCAGAAGTCAGTCTCCAACATGCACTCTGCTGGCCAATATTTCCTTGCTGAATAATGAAGTGTTTCCAGGGATGAATATTGTGATGCTGTGATAAGCACGGTGAGTATTTTCATACATCGTGAGAAATGGCATTAGGTTTATTCAGCTTGAACGATGAAAGGCGTTGACAGAATTCAAACTCAGAAACTTCTGAACTGGAGTCAAGTGCTCATCCAGCTCAATTAGTCAAGAATATTAGTGCATGTGCTTAAATCTGATGAAAGGGAGAAGTAATTGTTTCTTTAAAGTAAAATGGGCAGCACGGTGGCACAATCGTTAGCACTGCTGCCTCATAACGCCAGGGACCTGGGTTCGGTTCCTAGCTTGGGTCACTGTGTGAAGTTTGCACATTCTCCCCGTGTCTGCGTGAGTTTGTTCCGCGTTCGATAAGGTCCCCCATGCAAGACTTCTTGAGAAAGTGAGAGGGCAGGGAATCCAAGGGGCTGTTGCCTTGTGGATCCAAAACTGGCTTGCCTGCAGAAGGCAGAGAGTGGCTGTGGAGGGGTCTTTCTCTGCATGGAGGTCAGTGACCAGTGGAGTGCCCCAGGGATCTGTTCTGGGACCCTTGCTGTTTGTCATTTTCATAAATGACCTGGATGAGGAAGTGGAGGGATGGGTTGGTAAGTTTGCTGACGACACCAAGGTAGGTGGTGTTGTGGATAGTTTGGAGGGATGTCAGAAGTTGCAGCGAGACATAGATAGAATGCAAGACTGGGCGGAGAAGTGGCAGATGGACTTCAACCCGGATAAGTGTGTAGTGATCCATTTTGGCAGATCCAATGGGATGAAGCAGCAGTATAATATGAAGGGTACCATTCTTAGCAGTGTAGAGGATCAGAAGGACCTTGGGGTCCGGGTCCATAGGACTCTTAAATCGGCCTCGCAGGTGGAGGATGCAGTCAAGAAGGCGTACGGCGTACTAGCCTTCATTAATCGAGGGATTGAGTTTAGGAGTCGGGAGATAATGCTGCAGCTTTATAGGACCCTGGTTAGACCCCACTTGGAGTACTGCGCGCAGTTCTGGTCACCTCATTACAGGAAAGATGTTGAAGCCATTGAAAGGGTGCAGAGGAGATTTACAAGGATGTTGCCTGGATTGGGGGGCATGCCTTATGAGGATAGGTTGAGGGAGCTTGGTCTCTTCTCCCTGGAGAGACGAAGGATGAGAGGTGACCTGATAGAGGTTTACAAGATGTTGAGAGGTCTGGATAGGGTAGACTCTCAGAGGCTATTTCCAAGGGCTGAAATGGTTGCTACGAGAGGACACAGGTTTAAGGTGCTGGGGGGTAGGTACAGAGAAGATGTCAGGGGTAAGTTTTTCACTCAGAGGGTGGTGGGTGAGTGGAATTGGCTGACGTCGGTGGTGGTGGAGGCAAACTCGTTGGGGTCTTTTAAGAGACTTCTGGATGAGTACATGGGATTTAATGGGATTGAGGGCTATAGATAGGCCTAGAGGTAGGGATATGATCAGCGCAACTTGTGGGCCGAAGGGCCTGTTTGTGCTGTGGCTTTCTATGTTCTATGTTCTATGTTCTCCGGTTTCCTCCCACAGTCCAAAGATCTGTGGATTAGGTGGATTGGCCATGCTAAATTGCCTTTAGTGTCAAGGGGACTAGCTGGGGTAAGTGCACAGGGTTGTGGTTTAAAGATGGGGCCTAGGTGGGATTGTGGTTGGTGCAGACTTGATGGGCCAAGTGGCCTCCCTCTGCACTGTTGGATTCTATGATAAGGAAGGCACAATTACAGCTTCAAATTATTTGTGTGGGGAGTTGTCTATGTTCACTGTTCTATCAAAAGTTACAAACTTTCTGGCACAAAAGGAAGACTATTTGAACCACTGTGTCTGTGCTGGCTGTAAAACAACTACCCATCCTCATCCCACTTCCCAGCTCTCGATCCACAGCCCTCTCGGTATTTTTTTAATGGGGTGAGGATTTCTGCCTCTACTGTCTTTCCAGGTTCCCGATCCCCACCACCTTCTGTGTGAAAAATATTCCTCTCAACTCTCCTTTAATCCTTCGACAATTCCTCTAAATCCATAATCCCTTGTTATTGATCTCTGTGCTAAGGGAAGAAGGCCCATCCTAGCCACTCTATTTAGGCCCCTCTTAACCTTGCCACCTCAGTTAAATCTCCCCTCCTCTGTCCCAAAGGGAACAACCGCAGCCTACCCAATCTTTCCTCACATCTGGAATTCTCCATTCCTGACAACATCCTCTGTAAATCTCCTTTGTAACTGCTCTAGCTCGATCACATCCTTCTTGTGATGTGACAAAACACCTGGAGGCCAGGCCATTGAGTGTCTTTAAGACAGAGATAGATAGGTTCTTGATTAATAAGGGGATCAGGGATTATGGGGAAAAGGCAGGAGAATGGGGATGAGAAAAATATCAGCCATGATTGAATGGCAGAGCAGACTCGATGGGCCGAGTGGCCTAATTCTGCTCCTATGTCTTATGGTCTTATGGTTTAAAATTGCATGCAGTACTATGGCTTAACTAGTGTTTTATTTAGTTTATACAAAACCATCCTGCTCTTATACTCTATGCCTTGGTTGATAAAGAAATGCATCATATATATATAGAAACAGATATATAGAAATACAGAAACTAGGAGCAGGAGTAGGCCCTTTGAGCATGTTCTGCCATTCAATATGATCATAGCTGATTCTCCACCTCAACACCATATTCACTCTTCCTCTCCATACCCCTTGATGCTATTAAAATGTATAGAATCTATATAAAAATCAATTACCTTCTCAACAACCTTATCTAGATAGCCACATAAACGGAGTGGGAATGGAGGGATACAAAAGAATGGTCTTGTTTGGACCAGTGAGCGGCGTGAGCTTGGAGGGCCGAAGGGCCTGTTCCTGTGCTGTATTGTTCTTTGTTCTTGTTCTTATCTACCTCTCATGTTTCTTTCAGGGATTTGTGCACATGCTTCTCCTTCTCCTACACTTTCCAGTTTCCTACCTTGTGTTGTGTCTCCCCTTGCTCCGTTTTCCTGCCTCATTTGCATGACCTCATACTTTTTCAGATTGAATTCCATTTGCCAATTTTCTGCCCACCTGACCAGCCCAATTGATATCATCCTGCAGCTTACAGCTTTCCTCCTCACTATCAATAACACAACCAATTTCTGTATCATCTGCAAACTTCTTAATCACAACAAACTCCAGCCGTGGAAATAATCTTCAATTCAGAAAAATGCCCATCAACCATCAGCCTCTGTTTTCCTGCTTCTAAGCCAATCTTGGATTCAACTCTCAAAGCTCCAAAAGCTTTTAAGACCATAAAATATAGGAGCGGAATTAGGCCATTCAGCCCGTTCAGTCTGCTCCGCCATTCAATCATGGCTGTTAAGTTTCTTAACCCCATTCTCCCACCTTTTCCCCGTAACCTTTGATCCCCTTACCAATCAAGAACCTATTTATCTCTGTCTTAAATACACACAATAACCTGGCCTCCACAGCCTTCTGTGGCAATGAATTCCATAGATTCACCTCTCCCTGGCGAAAGAAATTCCTCCTCATCTCAGTTCTAAAGAGTCATCCCTTTATTCGGAGGCTGTGCCCTCGGATCTGAGTCTCTCCTACTAATGGAAACATCTTTCCCACATCCACTCTATCCAGGCCTTTCAGTATTGTGTAGGTTTCAATGAGATCCCCCTTCATCCCTCTAAACTCCATCGAGTATAGATCCAGAATCCTCAAACACTCCTCATACATCAAGCTTTTCATTTCCGGGATCATTCTCGTGAATCTCCAAGGCCAGCACATCCTTCCTTAGAAACGGGGCCCAAAGTTGCTCACAATATTTCAGATATGGTCTTACCAGCCTCAGCAGTATATCCCTGCTTTTGTATTCTAGTCCTCTCGAAATGAATGCTAACATTGCATTTGGCTTCCTAACTACCAACTCAACCTGCAAATTAACTTTAAGAGAATCCTGAACTAGGACTTAAGTCCCTTTCTGCTTCCGATTTCTGAATTCTCTCATTTAGAAAATAGTCTATATCTCTATTCTTCCTACCTAAATGTATAACCTCACACTTTCCCACATTGTATTCTATCTGCCACTTCTTTGCCACTCTACTAACCTGTCCAAGTTCTTCTGCAGCCTCCCCACTTCCTCAACATTACCTGTCCCTCCACCTTTATCTGCAAAGTTAGCCACAATGCCCTTAGTTCCTTCATCTAGATCATTGATGTATAAAGTGAAAAGTTGTGGTCCCAACACTGATCCCTGCAGAACTCCACTCGTCACCGGCTGCATCCTGAAAAGGACCCTTTCATCCCCACTCTCTGCCTTCTGCCAGTCAGTCAATCTTCTATCTATGCTAGTACCTTGCCTCTAACACCATGGACTCTTATCATATTCAGCAGCCTCCTGTGCAGCACCTTGTCAAAGGCCTTCTGGAAATCCAAGTAGATAAAATTCATGGGCTCTCCTTTGTCTAACCTGCTCATTACCTCCTCAAAGAATTCTAACAGATTTGTCAGGCATGACCTCCCCTTGATGAAACCATGCTGACTTCGCCCTATTTTACCATGCACTTCCAAGTATTCCAAAATCTCATCCTTCATAATGAACTCTAAAATCTTACCAATGACCGAACTCGGACTAACCAGCCTGTAATTTCCTGTCTTTTTAATAAGTCCACCACATGGAATGTTGTCAAAGGCCTTTTTAAAATTCACGTAGACCACAGCAAACACAGCATGCTCATCAAACCTCCTTGTTACCTCCTCAAATGTTCACTTGCCTCAAAATATATTGAAGAGTAATGTCATTGTGCAAACACAGGCAGACAAATAGGTGCATCAAAGTAACTTCTCCTTGAAAAAGATCTCATGTTTTTGACTTGCATGTGCTGGATACTAAGCTGTGTATATCGTTTATACACAATGAAACTAGAAGATGAGTTCAACTATGGCTTTACTGAGGAAAACTTGCCTTCAGTACCAGTGAGTTCAGAAACATTGAGATAGACCATTAAACAAATACAACATACCTCATTGTTTGCATGGACTACTTAAACATAACTAATCCTTTCAGCTTTGAAATGAACTAACTAACGGCTAACAAATTCTTAACATTCCTGTAATTATTAATTGCAGAGCAAGTGCTTTTGGTTAATCAGTACAGGCAACTCTTTACCTGACATTGCATATCCCAGGAGCACATGTAGCCTGGAGTGCTCAAAGTAGGAAGATACTATGTAGAGACTATTCTTAAAACAAACCCAGTTAGTTAATCCAGTAGAGCTTTATAGAATCACATTGCCAAAACAACCTGCATGCCATAGTAATTATTTGTTTCTTTAAAATGCTGTAACATCACTTTTACCTAATAAAATATGAAGAAACTTGCATTTTTTGAGACATTACAGTTTTACACATAAATTAGGCAGGATCTTCAGAGGGAACACACTTTAGATGTTTTCATTGAAACATAGAATTTACAGTGCAGAAGGAGGCCATTTGGCAAATCGAGCCTGCACTGACCACAATCCCACCCAGGCCCTATCCCTGTAACCCCACTTATGTACCCTGCTAATAAGAACATAAGAACATAAGAAATAGGAGCAGGAGTAGGCCACCTAGCCCCTCGAGCCTGCCCCGCCATTCAATAAGATCATGGCTGATCTGAAGTGGATCAGTTCCACTTACCCGCCTGATCCCTATAACCCCTAATTCCCTTACCGATCAGGAATTCATCCATCCGTGATTTAAACATATTCAACGAGGTAGCCTCCACCATTTCAGTGGGCAGAGAATTCCAGAGATTCACCACCCTCTGAGAGAAGAAGTTCCTCCTCAACTCTGTCCTAAACTGACCCCCCTTTATTTTGAGGCTGTGCCCTCTAGTTCTAGTTTCCTTTCTAAGTGGAAAGAATCTCTCCACCTCTACCCTATCCAGCCCCTTCATTATCTTATAGGTCTCTATAAGATCCTCCCTCTGCCTTCTAAATTCCAACGAGTACAAACCCAATCTGCTCAGTCTCTCCTCATAATCAACACCCCTCATCTCTGGTATCAACCTGGTGAACCTTCTCTGCACTCCCTCCAAGGCCAATATATCCTTCCGCAAATAAGCCTGACACTGACGGACAATTTAGCATGGCCAATCAACCTGACCTGCACATCTTTGGACATCTTTTAAAGTTTTGTGACTTTAAACTCTTTTAATTCAATGTATTAACTTGTTTACAAGAAATAATTTAAACCACTAAGGGTGGCTAGCTAGCTCATAGAATCATAGAAACCCTACAGTGCAGAAAGAGGCCATTTGGCCCATCGAGTCTGCACCGACCACAATCCCACCCAGGCCCTACCCCCATATCCCTACATATTTTACCCGCTAATCCCTCTAATCTACGCATCCCAGGACACTAAGGGGCAATTTTAGCATGGCCAATCAACCTAACCCACGCATCTTTGGACCGTGGGAGGAAACAGGAGCACTTGGAGGAAACCCACGCAGACATGAGGAGAATGTGCAAACTCCACACAGACAGTGACCCAAGCTGGGAATCGAACCCAGGTCCCTGAAGCTGTGAAGCAGCAGTGCTAACCACTGTGCTACCGTGCCGCCCTCAAAACAGTGGCGCCCAACATGGAAGGGTTGTAATGTAGAAGGGTTTAAAGTAATATTTTACTTTTGAAGTAATATTTTAAAATTTTTAAATATTTTAAAGTAATATTTTAAAATCACTATATCCATTTATGTATCTTGTGTCCTCACAGAGTCGGAGCTGTATTACCTCTGGTTCATAATGTTTTCAAAGGGGAAAAGAAAAACACTGTGGCTTTCTTTGATATCCTCAGTCTGTGTGTTAGTTTTCAAATGGCACACTGGAATAAGAGCAATTGAGAAGGATAATGAAAAGAAACATCCAGTTTTGGTCCCCCAAGTAAGCAAAAATGCAACCGAAACAATTCAGTGCTTACCAAATAGAGGATACATCAACCAATCTTCAAACCTACCTAAGATCTACCAGAAGTTCTTGGCATATAAGCACTGCAGGGCTTTCCAAACTGTGCTGAAACCAAAGGAATGTACTGAAGAACTGTTTTTGTTATTAGTTATCAAGTCTACGGCTCCCAACATAGACAGACGGGTCACAATTCGAAATACGTGGGGGAAGGGAGGAGTTATTCAGGGAGTTGAGGTCAAACTAGTGTTTCTTTTGGGAATAACTGAAAGGTTCCAAGGTCAACCCCTGCATCAGTCATTGGCGGCTGAATATAGACAGTATGGTGACATCCTTCAATGGGACTTCCAAGACACCTTTTTCAATTTGACCTTGAAGGAGATTCACTTCCTCAGATGGTTTGCTATGGATTGTTACTCGGCAAAATTTGTTTTCAAAGGAGATGATGATGTCTTTGTGAACATATTTAATGTCATTGAATATGTCAAAGATTTTCATCCAGATCATGACCACTTTGTTGGGCATATCATTTACAATGCTGTTCCGAAAAGGAATAAGAGACTTAAATACTTCATCCCCAACATCATGTATGAAAATAAACCCTATCCTCCATATGCTGGAGGTGGCGGTTATATAATGTCCAGGAGAACGGTATTGCAGCTACATAAGACTGTGGCAGATGTTGACCTCTTCCCAATAGATGATGTGTTTGTGGGGATGTGCTTGTTACGACTGGAGATAACTCCAATTTCGCACAATGGCTTCAGGACACTTGGTGTACCCGAAGCATTCAAGTTCGATCCGTGCTTGTATAAAGATCTCATAGTAGTGCACAAGCTGAACCCAGCACAGATATGGATTATGTGGAGCCTTGTGACGGACACAAACTTCAGATGTGCTAAGAAAGGGTGAGAAGAGCACCATCAGAAAACTGAATTTAAATTTGATCTCATCACTGAAATCAGTGCTGAACTAGCAGCGTGCTGAGACAGTAAAGGCCAATAAAAAAAGCTTATCATAAAATTTGTTCCATAAAGTACAAATGGTAACATGTATGGAGCAACCAAAGGCCAAGGGTGAGAGTCAAAAAGACGTGGTTAAATATTTCATACTCTGCATTTTGTGATAATAGAATTGCTCCAACTCAGTCTGTCATTCTAAAGTTAACATTGGATTATCAACTGTACTTCTGGTAGCTGTGTCTCTGGTCAAACCTAACTGGAAATCCTATTGGAAACTAAAGGAATGCCTTCAAAATGAATAGCACAAGAACCAAGAGACACCAGACTGTCAATGTTCAAATGCATTTGTCATTTTCTTGGAAGTAATTGTGTCGCTCTTGGTGGATTTGTTTTACTTACGTATTCCCAGGTGAAGGGGCATTGCAGCATTAACAGAAACTGGCTTGTTAGGCTTTCACTATTTTTCTCTCAGAAACTTCCTCCTCAATTTTGTTATAGAGTCATAGAGGTTTACAGCATGGAAACAGGCCCTTCGGCCCAACTTGTTCATGCCGCCCTTTATTTTTGGGCCATATCTATCTATACCCATCGTACCCATGTAACTGTCTAAATGCTTTTTAAAAGACAAAATTATACCGGCCTCTACTACTACCTCTGGCAGCTTGTTCCAGACACTCACCACCCTCCGTGTGAAAAAAGTTGCCCCTCTGGACACTTTTGTATCTCTCCTCTCTCAACTTTAACCTATGTCCCCTAGTTTTAGACTCCCCCACCTTTGGGAAAAGATATTGACCAACTAGCTGATCTGTGCCCCTCATTATTTTATAGACCTCTATAAGATCACCCCCAGCCTTCCACGCCCCAGAGAAAAAAGCCCCAGTTTATCCAACCTCTCCTCATAACTCAAACCATCAAGTCCCAGTAGCATCCTAGTAAACCTTTTCTGCACTCTTTCTGGTTTAATCATGTCCTTTCTATAATAAGGTGACCAGAACTGTACACAGCACTGAACAAAGAACAAAGAACAAAGAACAGTACAGCACAGGAAACAGGCCCTTCGGCCCTCCAAGCCTGTGCCGCTCCTTGGTCCAACTAGACCAATCGTTTGTATCCCTCCATTCCCAGGCTGCTCATGTGACTATCCAGGTAAGTCTTAAATGATGTCAGCGTGCCTGCCTCCACCACCCTACTTGGCAGCGCATTCCAGGCCCCCACCACCCTCTGTGGAAAAAACATCCCTCTAATATCTGAGTTATACTTTGCCCCTCTCACCTTGAGCCCGTGACCCCTCGTGAACGTCACTTCTGATCTGGGAAAAAGCTTCCCACCGTTCACCCTATCTATCCCCTTCATAATCTTGTACACCTCTATTAGATCTCCCCCCATTCTCCGTCTTTCCAGGGAGAACAACCCCAGTCTACCCAATCTCTCCTCATAGCTAAGACCCTCCATACTGCAAGCACGGTCCCACCAATGCCCTGCACAACTTCAACAAGACATTCCAATTCCTGTATTCATTGTTCTGATCAATGAAACCAACCATGCTGAATGCCTTCTTCACCATTCTGACCACCTGTGACTCCACTTTCAAGGAGTTATGAACCTGTATCCCTAGATCTCTTTGTTCTGTAACTCTCCCCAACGCCCTACCATTAACTGAGTAAGTCCTGCCCTGGTTCGATCGACCAAAATGCATCACCTCGCATTTATCTAAATTAAACTCCATCAGCCATTCGTCAGCCCACTGGCCCAATTGATCAAGATCCCGTTGCTATCGGAAGTAACTTTCTTCACTATCCAATCTTGGTGTCATCTGCAAACCGTGCCTCCTATATTCTCATCCAAATCATTAAAACAAATGACAAATAACAGTGGACCCAGCACTGATCCCTGAGGCACACCGCTGGTCACAGGCCTCCAGTTTGAAAAACAACTCTCTATAACCACCAGAAGCCAATTTTGTATCCATTTTAGATACCTCACCCAGGATCCCGAGAGATTTAACCTTATGCAACAACCTACCATGTGGTACCTTGTCAAAGGCCTTGCTAAAGTCCATCTAGACAACATCAACTGCATTGCCCTCATCTACTTTCTTGGTTACCCCTTCAAAAAATTCAATCAAACTTGTGAGACATGATTTTCCACTCACAAAGCCATGCTGACTGTCCCTAATTAGTTCTTGCATCTCTAAATGCCTGTAGATCCTGTCTCTCAAAATGTTCTTCTCAATTTTCTCCTGAAGCTATTGACAACTCACAGGTGTACACCGCCAAGAGCCATTACCATTCTTGATAATGAGTTCTGGCAGACTGCTGTCTACTGCGTCGTTAGTGTCCCTTTAAGAAAGTTTTTGTTAGAAAAAACTGGTTGGCAGGTCAGGTGACAGGAAGGGTTTTTTTCATTTTCAGTTCTGAGATGCAGGTTTGAGTTTTAGTTTAGAAGGGAGTAGAAGCAGCGTCTCTTCTCTCTTTCACTGGTTTTGGGAAATTCTGCTGTTTAGCTGAAAGCCTTCCTAGAGTAGAAAACCTGTTGTTGGGGGGCTGGGCCAAGAGTTTCGCTGGTGCTTTGGAAAGCTGTCTTGTCTTTGGTCTGTTCTGAGTCTCAAGAGCATTGGACTGCAGAATTCAACTAACGGCCTCGATCCCAGTATCAAATGAGCATTGATCCGTGCTGTGTTAAACTTGTGAAAATGGTTCCGTTGTTTAAAAAAGGCTCAAAAAGTAATGCGGGAAATTATAGGTCGGTAAGTTTGACGTCAGTAGTAGGTAAATTATTGGAAGGAGTACTAAGAGATAGGATCCACAAATATTTGGATAGACAGGGACTTATTAGTGAGAGTCAACATGGCTTTGTGCGTGGTAGGTCATGTTTAACCAATCTATTAGAGTTTTTCGAGGAGGTTACCAGGAAAGTGGATGAAGGGAAGGCAGTGGATGTTGTCTACATGGACTTCAGTAAGGCCTTTGACAAGGTCCCGCATGGGAGGTTAGTTAGGAAGGTTCAGTCGCTAGGTATACATGGAGAGGTAGTAAATTGGATTAGACATTGGCTCAATGGAAGAAGCCAGAGAGTGGTTGTGGAGGATTGCTTCTCTGAGTGGAGGCCTGTGACTAGTGGTGTGCCACAGGGATCAGTGCTGGGTCCATTGTTGTTTGTCATCTATATCAATGATCTGGATGATAATGTGGTAAATTGGATCAGCAAATTTGTTGATGATACAAAGATTGGAGGTGTAGTGGACAGTGAGGAAGGTTTTCAAAGCTTGCAGAGGGATTTGGACCAGCTAGAAAAATGGGCTGAAAAATGGCAGATGGAGTTTAATGCAGACAAGTGTGAGGTATTGCACTTTGGAAGGACAAACCAAGGTAGAACATACAAGGTAAATGGTAGGACACTGAAGAGTGCAGTAGAACAGAGGGATCTGGGAATACAGGTACATAATTCCCTAAAAGTGGCGTCACAGGTAGATCGGGTCGTAAAGAGTGCTTTTGGTACATTGGCCTTTATAAATCAAAGTATTGAGTATAAGAGTTGGAATGTTATGGTGAGGTTGTATAAGACATTGGTGAGGCCGAATTTAGAGTATTGTGTGCAGTTTTGATCACCTAATTACAGGAAGGATATTAATGGGGTTGAAAGAGTGCAGAGAAGGTTTACAAGGATATTGCCGGGACTTGAGAAACTGAGTTACAGAGAAAGGTTGAATAGTTTAGGACTTTATTCCCTGGAGCGTAGAAGAATGAGGTGAGATTTGATAGAGGTGTATGAAATTATGATGGGTATAGATAGAGTGAATGCAAGCAGGCTTTTTCCACAGGCGAGGGGAGAAAAAAACGAGAGGACATGGGTTAAGGGTGAAGGGGGAAAAGTTTAAAGGGAATATTAGGAGGGGCTTCTTCACACAGAGAGTGGTGGGAGTGTGGAATGAGCTGCCAGATGAAGTGGTGAATGCGGGCTCACTTTTAACATTTAAGAAAAACTTGGACAGGTACATGGATGAGAGGGGTGTGGAGGGATATGGTCCAGGTGCAGGTCAGTGGGACTAGGCAAAAAAATGGTTCGGCACAGCCAAGAAGGGCCAAAAGGCCTGTTTCTGTGCTGTAATGTTCTATGGTTCTATGGTTTTTGTTGTCTACAGATTTTGGATTTAATTGGAATACATTAAACATATTCATGTAGGGGTTATAGTGATTGTTTTGTTTCTTGTTTGTAACTGATAAAAGTTCTTACTAATTTTCTTACTATACATGTTAACTATATTCTTAAATAAACTTTGTTTGATAAAAGCTCCCTACTGGGTCATTTGAATCACACCTGAAGTGAAACATCTCATGCTTATCCTAGCCAAATTCAAGGTGCAAAACTTATGATTCAGGTGGGCTTCATAAAACACTTTGGAGTTTCTAACCTGAGCCATAACAGATATAACCACACTTTCAGTGGGAGTTGTTTCTGTCCATTTCAACTCATCAACCCAGATATTCACCCCCTCCGACCCCTTCCCACTTTCATCCTATTACCTAGTTTCTCTATTATCTGCGTTCTGTTCCACCTACTCTACAGCCTGCCCAACCTGCCTGCTACCTTGCTGTTTATTTTGGGCTTTGCCCCAACAATGAAGAGAATACAGAATCATGAAAGGAGAGAGACAGAGAGTACACCAGACTTACAAAAGAGAGAAAATGAATGAGGAAATGTTGGTGAAAGATAGAAGATAGTGAGAAAAGGTGTACGAGACACATGGAGAGAAAGAAGGAAACAGTGGAGAAAAAAAAACCAAGAAGCATGGCATGGTGGCATAGTGATTAGTACTGCTGCCTGACCAGGTGCTCCGGTTTCCTTCCACAGTCCAAAGACATGCAGGTTAGAATGATTGTCCATGCTAAATTGCCCCTTAGTGTCCAAAAGATGCGTAGGTTAGGCGGATTAGCCATGGTAAATGCGCGGGGTTATGAAGATTTGGTGGGGGGTGGTGGCCTGGATAAGATGCTCTTTTGGAGAGTAAGTGGGGACTCAATGAGCCAAATGGCTTCCTCCTGCAGTGTAGGGATTCTCTGGTTCTAACATATAATATAGGGAGCGAGACAAGCTAGAGAGAAGGAAAGGTGCAGTTATACGATAGAAAAACAATGCAATAAAATGATTTGCGAACAAAAGCAGAATTCCTTGCCAAGTGTTTCTATTTGTAAAGTAAGGGTAGTCCTGTGACTCCAAAAATATCTTTAATTGACAAAATCGTTTCAACAAAGGAGAGCGCGAGAGAGTGCGAGAGAATGAGAGAGAGTGCGAGAGAGTGTGAGAGAGTGTGAGAGAGAGTGCGAGAGAGTGCGAGAGAGTGAGAGTGCAAGAGAGTGCGAGAGAGAGAGAGAGTGCGAGAGAGTGTGAGAGAGTGTGAGAGAGTACGAGAGAGTGCGAGAGAGTGAGAGTGCGAGAGAGTGCGAGAGAGAGAGAGTGCGAGAGAGTGCGAGAGAGTGAGAGAGAGTGCGAGAGAGTGCGAGAGAGTGAGAGTGTGAGAGAGTGTGAGTGTGAGAGAGTGAGTGTGAGAGAGAGTGCGAGAGAGTGCAAGAGAGTGCGAGAGAGTGCGAGAGAGTGCGAGAGTGTGAGAGAGAGTGCGAGAGAGTGAGAGAGAGTGAGAGTGCGAGAGAGTGAGAGACTGAGAGAGAGCGCGAGAGAGCGCGAGAGAGCGAGAGAGAGCGAGAAAGAGTGCGAGAGAGTGAGGGAGAGTGCGGGAGAGTGAGAGAGAGTGAGAGAGAGTGCGAGAGAGTGCAAGGGAGTGCGAGAGAGTGCGAGAGAGTGCGAGAGAGTGAGAGAGAGTGTGAGAGAGTGCAAGAGAGTGTGAGAGAGTGCAAGAGAGTGCGAGAGAGCGCGTCTGTCATTAAGACAGACAAATCCCCAGGGCCGGATGGCATCTATCCTAGACTCTTCAGGGAGGCGAGAGATGCAATTGCAGGGCCTCTAACAGAAATCTTTGTCTCTTCACTGGACACAGGTGAGGTCCCAGAGGATTGGAGGATAGCAAATGTGGTCCCGTTATTTAAGAAGTGTAGCAAGGATAACCCGGGTAATTATAGGTCGGTGAGCTTGACGTCCGTGGTAGGGAAATTGTTGGAGAAGATTCTTAGAGATAGGATATATGCGCATTTAGAACTGAATAATCTCATTAGCGATAGACAGCATGGTTTTGTACGAGGGAGGTCATGCCTCAGAAATTTGGTTGAGTTTTTTGAGGAGGTGACAAAAACGATTGACGAAGGAAGGGCCGTGGATGTAGTCTATATGGATTTTAGTAAAGCGTTTGACAAGGTCCCTCATGGCAGGCTGGTGCAAAAGATTAAATCTCATGGGATAAAAGGTGAGCTAACTAGATGGGTGGAGAACTGGCTTAGCCACAGAAGACAGAGGGTAGCAGTGGAGGGGTCTTTTTCCGGTTGGAGGTCTGTGACTAGTGGTGTTCCGCAGGGCTCTGTACTGGGACCTCTGCTGTTTGTGATATATATAAATGATTTGGAGGAAGATATAGCTGGTGTGATCAGTAGGTTTGCAGACGACACAAAGATTGCTGGAGTTGCGGATAGTGATGAAGATTGTCAGAGAATACAGCAGGATATAGATAGGCTGGAACATTGGGCAGAGAAATGGCAGATGGAATATAATCCAGATAAATGCGAAGTGATGCATTTCGGTAGATCTAATGTAAGGGGGAGCTATACAATAAATGGCAGAACCATCAGGAGTATAGACACACAGAGGGACCTGGGTGTACAAGTCCACAGATCCTTAAAGGTGGCAGCACAGGTGGAGAGGGTGGTGAAGAAGGCATGTGGAATGCTTGCCTTTATTGGACGGGGCATAGAATATAAAAGTTGGCATATGATGTTGCAGCTGTATAGAACGATGGTTAGGGCACATTTGGAATACTGCGTCCAGTTCTGGTCACCACACAACCAGAAGGACGTGGAGGCTTTGGAGAGAGTACAGAAAAGGCTTACCAGGATGTTGTCTGGTATGGAGGGGCTTAGTTATGAGGAGAGATTAGGTAAACTGGGGATGTTCTCCCTGGAAAGACGGAGAATGAGGGGCGACCTAATAGAGGTGTATAAAATTATGAAGGGCATAGATGGAGTGAACAGTGGGAAACTTTTTCCCAGGTCAGAGGTGACGAACACAAGGGGTCACGGGTTCAAGGTGAGGGGGGCAAGGTTCAACACAGATGTCAGGGGAACGTATTTTACACAGAGGGTGGTGGGGGCCTGGAATGCACTGCCAAGCAAGGTGATTGAGGCGGACACACTGGGATCGTTTAAGACTTATCTAGATAACCACATGAACAGACTGGGAATTGAGGGATACAAACGAATGGTCTACTTGGGCACATGAGCGGCGCAGGCTTGGAGGGCCGAAGGGCCTGTTCCTGTGCTGTATTGTTCTTTGTTCTGTGTTCTTTGTATTCCCACTTTGACGTATCCCACAAATTGATGGCAATGTTTGAATGGCGGAGCTTTGTAAACATCATTCTTACCCCATTTCTGCCCCTTCCTTCATCTTGTCACAAAGAATATTCTCCATGTTTGAATCTCTCCATCGCATTCCTGCCCTGTTCCTGTCCCCGTTTATTGATGTCTCCAATTTAAAATTCCAGCCATTAGCTTTACGTCTCCCCTCTCCATTTCTGTGACCTTTGCTATTCCTTCAATCTCAGAGAACCATCCATTTCCCCAGCTCCGGCCTCACTTCTTGCCCGTGTGAATTCTTCCCGAAACTATTCCACCATTGAGATGTGAAGGCATAGGACCCTTAAAAGGTGAAGGGGGAAAAGTTTGTGCGGAACCGTTAGAAATGGCGGAGCTGCTTAATGAATACTTTACCTCGGTATTCACGGTGGAAAGGGATCTGGGTGGTTGTACTGCTGGTTTGCAGTGGACAGAAAGGATCGAGCATGTGGACATAAAGAAAGAGGATGTGTTGGAACTATTGAATGGCATCAAGGTTGGTAAGTCGCCGGGACCGGATGGGATGTACCCCAGGTTACTGTGGGAGGCGAGGGAGGAGATTGCGGAGCCTTTGGCGATGATCTTTGCATCGTCGATGGAGACGGGAGAGGTTCCGGAGGATTGGAGGATTGCAGATGTGGTCCCTATATTCAAGAAAGGGAACAGGGACAGCCCGGGAAATTACCGACCGGTGAGTCTAACCTCAGTGGTTGGTAAGTTGATGGAGAGGATCCTGAGAGACAGGATTTATGATCATCTAGAGAAGTTTAGTATGATCAAAAGTAGTCAGCACGGCTTTGTCAAGGGCAGGTCGTGCCTTACGAGCCTGGTTGAGTTCTTTGAAAATGTGACCAAACACATTGACGAAGGAAGAGCGGTGGACGTGGTCTATATGGACTTCAGCAAGGCGTTCGATAAGGTCCCCCATGCAAGACTTCTTGAGAAAGTGAGAGGGCATGGGATCCAAGGGGCTGTTGCCTTGTGGATCCAGAACTGGCTTGCCTGCAGAAGGCAGAGAGTGGCTGTGGAGGGGTCTTTCTCTGCATGGAGGTCAGTGACCAGTGGAGTGCCCCAGGGATCTGTTCTGGGACCCTTGCTGTTTGTCATTTTCATAAATGACCTGGATGAGGAAGTGGAGGGATGGGTTGGTAAGTTTGCTGACGACACCAAGGTAGGTGGTGTTGTGGATAGTTTGGAGGGATGTCAGAAGTTGCAGCGAGACATAGATAGAATGCAAGACTGGGCGGAGAAGTGGCAGATGGACTTCAACCCGGATAAGTGTGTAGTGATCCATTTTGGCAGATCCAATGGGATGAAGCAGCAGTATAATATGAAGGGTACCATTCTTAGCAGTGTAGAGGATCAGAAGGACCTTGGGGTCCGGGTCCATAGGACTCTTAAATCGGCCTCGCAGGTGGAGGATGCAGTCAAGAAGGCGTACGGCGTACTGGCCTTCATTAATCGAGGGATTGAGTTTAGGAGTCGGGAGATAATGCTGCAGCTTTATAGGACCCTGGTTAGACCCCACTTGGAGTACTGCGCGCAGTTCTGGTCACCTCATTACAGGAAAGATGTTGAAGCCATTGAGAGGGTGCAGAGGAGATTTACAAGGATGTTGCCTGGATTGGGGGGCATGCCTTATGAGGATAGGTTGAGGGAGCTTGGTCTCTTCTCCCTGGAGAGACGAAGGATGAGAGGTGACCTGATAGAGGTTTACAAGATGTTGAGAGGTCTGGATAGGGTAGACTCTCAGAGGCTATTTCCAAGGGCTGAAATGGTTGCTATGAGAGGACACAGGTTTAAGGTGCTGGGGGGTAGGTACAGAGGAGATGTCAGGGGTAAGTTTTTCACTCAGAGGGTGGTGGGTGAGTGGAATCGGCTGACGTCGGTGGTGGTGGAGGCAAACTCGTTGGGGTCTTTTAAGAGACTTCTGGATGAGTACATGGGATTTAATGGGATTGAGGGCTATAGATAGGCCTAGAGGTGGGGATGTGATCGGCGCAACTTGTGGGCCGAAGGGCCTGTTTGTGCTGTGGCTTTCTATGTTCTATGTTCTATGTTCTATTCCCTGACCCCACCTCCTGACCCCACTCCCTGACCCCATCCCTGGCCCCACCCCCTAGTCCCACTCCCTGGCCCCATCCACTGACCCCATCCCCTGACCCACCCCCTGACCCCACTCCCTGACCCATCCCAACCTCTCCCCCTGACCCCACCCCCTTGACTCCACTTCATGACCCCACCCCCTGACTCCACCCCCTTACCCCACCCCTGACCCCATCCCCCGACCCCACCCCCTGACCCCACTCCCTGACCTGCCATCGATTCAGCTTTCAAACTGCCAAAAGGTAACAATTTTCCACATTAAGGTAAGAAGTGTATTTATATTTATTTATCCAATGAGTTGTGGATTGTCAGGAAAGGAGGTTCTAGATTTAGATTCTAGATTCTGCTGCAAACATCTTCAGGGCAAGTTGTTGCTCTCAGGAATTTCCATTGAACGGATTCATTCTCTGAACGGATTGTCTGTGGCAGAGAAATCATTCAGCTGGTTAACAGATTCATCAACTGAACTCTGCGAGGTCACCGCCTCTAGTTCTGAGCGGGACAGTGACCGAGGTTTTGTTATTTGATTCAGGAGGTTGGTGAGAGCTGTAACTTGTTCTGTTATTTTCCCCCAGCCAGTCTGTGTGCTGTGCTGCAGAACATCGAGATCCCTGTGGAGCTGGAGGAAGCCACTTTGAAGAACACCCCTGACATTTTCAGTGCAGACAGTTCTCGGGCTTGTCTTTGCTCCTGGCTGCCTTGGGATTTGGAGTAAAGTGTAATGCATATCTCTTGACCCATGTGCCTGATGTTCTTCATATGGTTCCCCTGGTGACCTTTGTCCATTTGATGCCGTGCAGGTTCTAAGAGAGGCGTTATCCCACTCAGCCTTCCCCTCTTTCCTGTGAGGCTTGTCAGATGTCAGAGGGTGCAGAGTGTCACCAAGAAGCTCTTCACTCATGGTGCTGGCTGGGTTGGTATCTTCTGATGAACTGTCTGATGATAGCGACCAATCATCTGTGAGAGAGGAAAACATCATTGGCTGATTTGGGGTCTGAAATTGTTCATTGTCACTGAATAACTGAGTGATGTCGGGTTTAATGCACATTGATAGATCGGCCAATGCTTTATAATAAAGACTGGGTTTTTAAGGTGCTATACAAATGTAAATTTTGGGATATGAGAAACATTTCCTTAAAAATTGATGAAGACACAAAAAAAGTAAGGTGGAATGAAAAAAAGTTTAGGACGAGATTGATAGGTTCGTAAAATGAGCAGATGAGAATGTAATACCACCCCACCAACACCACCCCCGCACCGCCCCCCCCCCCAACCCCACCCCATACCCCCTCCCCCCAAACCCTCCATTATTCTTATCAAATTTAGGAATTTCGGAAGGTTGTGCCAATTGGAGGCCATTTGTCTGAAGATCGGCAGAATCTTCATTTGGAAGGTTTCTCCTGATTTTACACTAAAGGACATGAGAACGGAAGTAGGCCATTCAGTCCCTCAAGCTTGTTCCACCATTCAATCTGATCTTGGCTAATCTTCCTCGATCCCAGCCTCTCAATCTCAGTGTTGAATATACTCAACAGAGGAGCATCCATTACCCTCTGAGAAGGAGAATTGCACAGATTCATAACTCTCTGATGAAGAGCATGATAGGGAGAGACACAGCACAAATATGAGAGAGTGCATCAGGAATAAAAAGGGTCAAAATAAGGAAACATGTTAAAAAGATAGAATTAAAGTTTCTTTATCTGAATGCATGCAGCATTCATAACAGATGAATGAATTGATAGCCCAAATATAAATATTGTTATAGTTATGATAAAGTCATTACCGAGACATGGGGCAGAATCTTACACTCTGAAGTCCAGGTTCTATGACGGTCAGTGGGACAACTGAACAGGCACAATCTTCTCATTAATAATGCTGAACAAAGGGAATTTCATGCTGGGTCGGCTGAGGGGTTATCTGCCCCACTGTTACTTCATGGAGTCGAAGGTTCTGCTGCCAGGTGGTCATTCCATCAATGCAAGCCAGGAGCTTGGAGATTGTGAGAAGGTTAGAGCCCATTGGATCCAGGGCAATTTGGCAAATTGGATCTAAAATTGGTTTAGTGGCAGGATGATGTGGAGATGCCGGCGTTGGACTGGAGTAGGCACAGTAAGAAGTCTCACAACACCAGGTTAAAGTCCAACAGGTTCATTTGGTAGCACAAGCTTTCAGAGTATCGCTCCTTCTACCGGAAGGACGTGGAGGCTTTAGAGAGAGTGCAGAGGAGGTTTACCAGGATGTTGCTTGGTATGGAATCGCTTAGTTATGAGGAGAGATTGGGTAAACTGGGGTTGTTCTCACTGGAAAGACGGAGGATGAGGGGGTGACCTAATAGAGGTGTATAAAATTATGAAAGGCATAGATAGGGTGAACGGTGGGAAGCTTTTTCCCAGGTCGGTGGTGACGTTCACGAGGGGTCATAGGTTCAAGGTGAGGGGGGGAGGTTTAACACGGATATCAGAAGGACGTATTTTACACAGAGGGTGGTGGGGGCCTGGAATGCGCTGCCGGGCAAGGTGGTGGAGGCGGACACACTGTGAACGTTTAAGACTTATCTAGGTAGCCACATGAATGGAGTGGGAATGGAGGGATACAAAAGAATGGTCCAGTTTGGACCAGGGAGCGGCGCGGGCTTGGAGGGCCGAAGGGCCTGTTCCTGTGCTGTATTGTTCTTTGTTCTTGTTCTTTGTTCTTCTTGTCACTCACCTGAAGAAGGAGTGATACTCCGAAAGTTCGTGCTACCAAATAAACCTGTAGGACTTCAACCTGGTGTTGTGAGACTTCTTAGTGGCAGGAGGCAGAGAGTGCTGGCTGAAAGTCATTTTTGTGACTGGAAGCCTGTGTCCAATGGTGTAGTCATGATGTGGAGATGCCGGAGTTGGACTGGGGTAAACACAGTAAGAAGTTTAACAACACCAGGTTAAAGTCCAACAGGTTTATTTGGTAGCAAAAGCCACACAAGCTTTCGAGGCTCTAAGCCCCTTCTTCAGGTGAGTGGGAATTCTGTTCACAAACAGAGCTTATAAAGACACAGACTCAATTTACATGAATAATGGTTGGAATGCGAATACTTACAACTAATCAAGTCTTTAAGAAACAAAACAATGTGAGTGGAGAGAGCATCAAGACAGGCTAAAAAGATGTGTATTGTCTCCAGACAAGACAGCCAGTGAAACTCTGCAGGTCCACGCAACTGTGGGAGTTACAAATAGTGTGACATGAACCCAATATCCCGGTTGAGGCCGTCCTCGTGTGTGCGGAACTTGGCTATCAGTTTCTGCTCAGCGACTCTGCGCTGTCGTGTGTTGCGATGGCCGCCTTGGAGAACGCTTACCCGAATCAGAGAGCTAGGAGGTGTTAAGGATTTAGAGGAGTATACGGGATGTAGGAAGGAGCTTAAGAAGGAAATTAGGAGAGCGAGAAGGGGTCATGAGAAGACCTTGGCGGGTAAGATTAAGGAGAATCCCAAGGCTTTCTACAAATATGTCAAGAGTAAAAGGATGAGATGTGAAGGCATAGGACCCTTAAAAGGTGAAGGGGGAAAAGTTTGTGCGGAACCGTTAGAAATGGCGGAGGTGCTTAATGAACACTTTACCTCGGTATTCACGGTGGAAAGGGATCTGGGTGGTTGTACTGCTGGTTTGCGGTGGACAGAAAGGATCGAGCATGTGGACATAAAGAAAGAGAATTTTAGATCCAATTTGCCAAATTGCCCTGGATGTATTGAATGGCATCAAGGTTGGTAAGTCGCCGGGACCGGATGGGATGTACCCCAGGTTACTGTGGGAGGCGAGGGAGGAGATTGCGGAGCCTTTGGCGATGATCTTTGCATCGTCGATGGAGACGGGAGAGGTTCCGGAGGATTGGAGGATTGCAGATGTGGTCCCTATATTCAAGAAAGGGAACAGGGACAGCCCGGGAAATTACCGACCGGTGAGTCTAACCTCAGTGGTTGGTAAGTTGATGGAGAGGATCCTGAGAGACAGGATTTATGATCATCTAGAGAAGTTTAGTATGATCAAAAGTAGTCAGCACGGCTTTGTCAAGGGCAGGTCGTGCCTTACGAGCCTGGTTGAGTTCTTTGAAAATGTGACCAAACACATTGACGAAGGAAGAGCGGTGGATGTGGTCTATATGGACTTCAGCAAGGCGTTCGATAAGGTCCCCCATGCAAGACTTCTTGAGAAAGTGAGAGGGCATGGGATCCAAGGGGCTGTTGCCTTGTGGATCCAGAACTGGCTTGCCTGCAGAAGGCAGAGAGTGGCTGTGGAGGGGTCTTTCTCTGCATGGAGGTCAGTGACCAGTGGAGTGCCCCAGGGATCTGTTCTGGGACCCTTGCTGTTTGTCATTTTCATAAATGACCTGGATGAGGAAGTGGAGGGATGGGTTGGTAAGTTTGCTGACGACACCAAGGTAGGTGGTGTTGTGGATAGTTTGGAGGGATGTCAGAAGTTGCAGCGAGACATAGATAGAATGCAAGACTGGGCGGAGAAGTGGCAGATGAACTTCAACCCGGATAAGTGTGTAGTGATCCATTTTGGCAGATCCAATGGGATGAAGCAGCAGTATAATATGAAGGGTACCATTCTTAGCAGTGTAGAGGATCAGAAGGACCTTGGGGTCCGGGTCCATAGGACTCTTAAATCGGCCTCGCAGGTGGAGGATGCGGTCAAGAAGGCGCGCAGTTCTGGTCACCTCATTACAGGAAAGATGTTGAAGCCATTGAGAGGGTGCAGAGGAGATTTACAAGGATGTTGCCTGGATTGGGGGGCATGCCTTATGAGGATAGGTTGAGGGAGCTTGGTCTCTTCTCCCTGGAGAGACGAAGGATGAGAGGTGACCTGATAGAGGTTTACAAGATGTTGAGAGGTCTGGATAGGGTAGACTCTCAGAGGCTATTTCCAAGGGCTGAAATGGTTGCTACGAGAGGACACAGGTTTAAGGTGCTGGGGGGTAGGTACAGAGGAGATGTCAGGGGTAAGTTTTTCACTCAGAGGGTGGTGGGTGAGTGGAATTGGCTGACGTCGGTGGTGGTGGAGGCAAACTCGTTGGGGTCTTTTAAGAGACTTCTGGATGAGTACATGGGATTTAATGGGATTGAGGGCTATAGATAGGCCTAGAGGTAGGGATATGATCAGCGCAACTTGTGGGCCGAAGGGCCTGTTTGTGCTGTGGCTTTCTATGTTCTATGTATCTTATGTTGATGGAGTGGGGGAATTATGTACTGGTGCATGCCCGTTGTTGGCTAATCCTTGGATATCTAGTCTTGTTAGGTTAGTCTTCTGTGTTGACTTGGCTACATGGGTAGCGACAGTGGTTACTTGGTTACTTAGCTCACGGAATGTACAGTGGGCACATTATCCTATTGTTAGGGTTTCTCTGATGGGGGCAAATGGATCAAATCTCATTGATATCAGGGCCTAACTGGTGCCTCTGGGCTGCTGAGAGACAGGATTAGTTTGCTTTGTTCAATGTATAAGAGTGATGTGAGTATTCGTGACTTATTGGCCCTTATTCTGGTGGGCCGTTGCGCAGGTTAGCGCAGTAGTGACTGTGTTTATCTGGGTCAGGCGGACGGTATGTTGGGTGGGAGAGTATAGATATATAGAATATATAGAATCCCTACAGTCCAGAAGGAGGCCATTCAGCCCATTGAGATTGCACTGACCACAATCCCACCCAGGCCCTATTCCCGTAACACCACAGATTTATCCTGCTAATCCCCTGACACTAGGGTCAATTTAGCATGGCCAATCAACCTAACCTGCACATCTATGGAGTGTGGAAGGAAACTGGAGCACCCAGGGAAAATCCACGAATCACAAGGAGAACGTGCAAACTCCACACAAAACAGTGACCCAAGGCCGGTATTGGACCCGGGTCCCTTGCACTGTGAGGCAGCAGTGCTAACCACTGTGCCACCGTGCCAATCTCCCCGAGATGTCCTGTTTTGGGGGCTTCTGGACTGCTCTTCTTGAGATTTGGTTCCTCTGGGGATGTTGTGTCCTGTTGGTTGTGGGGCCTGGGTGCGAGTCTTGGTACTGTGGCTCAGCATTGCTGGAGGCTAGCTTCATTTGGTGATTAGACTGGTTGGAAGAGTAGGTCACCTCCTCCGAATGGTCTTATATGGAGACTTCCAGTCTGTCCACCCCCGCGAGGTGTGGGCTATCCTGGGGGTGGAGGGAGGGAGAGGGGTGGGAACATTGCGTCCTGTTTCTCGTGAAGTTGTACTGTTATCTTTTGTGTGTAAATGGACGCTGAAGGATCACAGGCAGAACCGTACCGAACAATAGCAAAATGAGAATCTAACAGAAAACCGGTCTGTTTCTCTCCAGCGTCACCGGTGAGGGGTCAGGAAAATTGTAGACTGCGATCTCTCCAGAGAGAATGGCATTTCCCGATGCTCTCTGGACTTGCAGCCCACGCCACCGTTGTCTCTGAGCAAACATGGTCAAAAATCACCCTCAATGTCTGGCCTCTCATGGATAATCCTGGTGCTCTCTCTCTCTCTGAGGCGACCTTTCTTTATCCTGGTGAGTGGGACATTGATCTTGGCTCTGATTTGTTATTGTTAATCCTGGAGGGTTTCCAGTATCTTGTCGGGTGGAGGAGGGTCGTTTCTCCCCTCGTTGATGAGTGTCTTGACGATTCATCTTCTTCCTGTCGGGAGGGTTTCCTGGGTGGAAAATGGTTTCAGTTTTCTTGTGCTGAGGAGTCTGATTGGTGTCTCTGGCTGGAAAGGAAGGGGGTTTGTTTTGTTGCGAGTCTTGGTGAGGTCAATGAATCCTTGGTTAACTGGTTCCTGGATACACGAGTGTTCACGGCCATCCCACATCTTGTACTGATGGCAGTATCCTGGTGTTCTCCTTTCCTCTGGGTTATCCTTTCATTGCTTAGAGGTGCTGGGATGCTGAGTTAGGCCCAGTTGGTTGTACTTCACTCCAAAAGGATCCTGTATATTGTGTAGCTCTGTCCCTGTTATCCTTTAAAATTTTAAAGTTTATTTATTAGTGTCACAAGTAGGCTTACATTAACACTGCAATGAAGTTACTGTGAAAATCTCCGAGTTGCCACACTCTGGCACCTGTTCGGGTACAGTGGCACTGCAAGTCAGGGTGTTATCAATTTGAGTGCTTCTGGCAGCAAATGCCACTTTGTCAACTGAATGGGTCTGTTGAAGCAGATGCAGCGGATTGTGCTCAGTATCCAGGCGGTCTCTCATCACTCTTATCTTTTGTGCCACAGCTATACTCATTGGAATTCAGAAGATTGAGGGGAGATCTTATAGAAACATATAAGATTATGAAGGGAATAGACAAGATAGAAGCAGGGAAGTTGTTTCCACTGGCGGGTGAAACTAGAACTAGGGGGCATAGCCTCAAAATAAGGGGAAGCAGATTTAGGGCTGAGTTGAGGAGGAACTTCTTCACACAAAGGGTTGTGAATCTATGGAATTCCCTGCCCAGTGAAGCAGTTGAGGCTACCTCATTGAATGTTTTGAAGGCAAGGATAGATAAATTTTTGAACAGTAAAGGAATTAAGGGTTATGGTGAGTGGGTGGGTCAGTGGAGCTGAGTCCACAAAAAGATCAGCCATGATCTTATTGAATGGCGGAGCAGGCTCGAGGGGCCAGATGGTCTACTCCTACTCCTAGTTCTTATGTTCTTATGTTCATACAGATATGGTGGCACAGTGGTTAGCATTGCTGCCTCACATCGCCAGGGACCGGGTTCGATTCCCACCTTGGGTCACTGTCTGTGCGGAGACTGCACATCTTCCCCGTGTCTGCGTGTGTTTCCTCCCGGTGCTCCGGTTTCCTCTGGTGGATTGGCCATGCTAAATGCATGGGGTTATGGAGAGGAGAGGAGGGGGAGGGGAGGGCCTGGGTGGATGCTCTTTCAGTAGTCAGTGCAGTCTTGATGGGCCAAAAGGCCTCCTTCTGCAGTGTAGGGATTCTTCTATGAGATACTTGAGGGTTCACAGCAATTGTGAGCCTGACTTAGGGGCAGGGATACCTCCAGAAGACATGGCTGATGGCATCAGTTCACTGTCCATAGAGTATTGCCGAAGAGACATACAATGCTGCACCTGCCTCCACCAGATCCTTGACAGTGCAGGCGAGAGGCTTCCTGAACATCTGTTTCAGATGTTTGAACCGCTCTGAGTCGGCTCTGCAATTCTCACCACAGAGATTATCCACCATCGCCAATGTATGCTGCATCCGGAATAATCCAGTGCTGCAAAGGGAAGATGTTTTTCCTGAGGGAGACATGGAGGAGCGAGATCTCTCCTGCTCTGAGGATGTTGCAGGGATAGGTACTTTTGATTGTGACATGGTCGGGCCGCGCTTTTAACATTTGCTCCTCTTTGCGGGTATCTTGGGCCCCGCTCCCTCTTGCTGCTAAGGCCGTCTGTTACTCCTCTGAGCCTGGGCCAATCTCTGACAGGTTCACAGTAGAGTTGCCTGCAGCCTGCATCAACACCCCATTGTCTCTGGGGATGATCAGTTTGATAGAACCATAGAAAATTACAGCTCAGAAACAGGCCTTTTGGCCCTTCTTGTTTGTGCCGAACCATTTTTTGCCTAGTCCCACTGACCTGCACTTGGACCATATCCCACCACACCCCTCTCATCCATGAACCCGTCCAAGTTTTTCTTAAATGTTAAAAGTGACCCCGCATTTACCACTTTATCCGGCAGCTCATTCCACACTCCCACCACTCTCTGCGTGAAGACGCCCCCCCTAATATTCCCTTTAAACTTTTCTCCTTTCACCCTTAACCCATGCCCTCTGGTTTTTTTCTCCCCTAGCCTCAGCGGAAAAAGCCTGCTTGCATTCACTCTATCTATACCCATCAAAATCTTATACACCTCTATCAAATCTCCCCTCAATCTTTTATGCTCCAGGGAATAAAGTCCCAACCTATTCAATCTCTCTCTGTAACTCAGCTTCTCAAGTCCTGGCAACATCCTTGTGAACCTTCTCTGCACTCTTTCAACCTTATTTACATCCTTCCTGTAACTAGGTGACCAAAACTGTACACAATACTCCAAATTCGGCCTCACCAATGCCTTATATAACCTTGATGTGGAGATGCCGGCGTTGGACTGGGGTAAGCACAGTAAGAAGTCTCACAACACCAGGTTAAAGTCCAACAGGTTTATTTGGTAGCAAATACCATAAGCTTTCGGAGCAATGCTCCTTCGTCAGATGGAGTGGTCTCTGTTCTCAAACAGGGCACAGACACAGAAATCAAATTACAGAATACTGATTAGAATGCAAATCTCTACAGCCAGCCAGGTCATGTACAGACAATGTGGGTGGAGGGAGCATTCAACACAGGTTAAAGAGATGTGTATTGTCTCCAGACAGTACAGCTTGTGAAATTGTGCAAGTCCAGGAGGCAAGCTGTGGGGGTTACTGATAATGTGACATAAATCCAACATCCCGGTTTAGACCGTCCTCATGTGTGCGGAACATGGCTATCAGTTTCTGCTCAGTGACTCTGCGCTGTCGTGTGTTGTGAAGGCCACCTTGGAGAACGATTACCTGAAGATCCAAGGCTGAATGCCCATGACTGCTGAAGTGCTCCCCCACAGGAAGAGAACAGTCTTGCCTGGTGATCGTCGAGCGGTGTTCATTCATCCGTTGTCGTAGCGTCTGCATGGTTTCCCCAATGTACCATGCCTCGGGACATCCTTTCTTGCAGCGTATCAGGTAGACAACGTTGGCCGAGTTGCAAGAGTAGGTACCGTGTACCTGGTAGATGGTGTTCTCACGTGAGATGATGGCATCCGTGTTGATGATCCGGCACGTCTTGCAGAGGTTGCTGTGGCAGGGTTGTGTGGTGTTGTGGTCACTGTTCTCCTGAAGGCTGGGTTGTTTGCTGCGGACAATGGTCTGTTTGAGGTTGCGTGGTTGTTTGAAGGCAAGAAGTGGGGGTGTGGGGATGGCCTTGGCGAGATGTTTTTGAAGGCAAGAAGTGGGGGTGTGGGGATGGCCTTGGCGACCTCAGAAGACAAACACGGGACACGGTGGACAGAGTACCCTTCGTCGTCCAGTACTTCCCCGGAGCGGAGAAGCTACGGCATCTCCTCCGGAGCCTTCAACATGTCATTGATGAAGACGAACATCTCGCCAAGGCCATCCCCACACCCCCACTTCTTGCCTTCAAACAACCACGCAACCTCAAACAGACCATTGTCCGCAGCAAACTACCCAGCCTTCAAGAGAACAGTGACCACGACACCACACAACCCTGCCACAGCAACCTCTGCAAGACGTGCCGGATCATCAACACGGATGCCATCATCTCACGTGAGAACACCATCTACCAGGTACACGGTACATACTCTTGCAACTCGGCCAACGTTGTCTACCTGATACGCTGCAAGAAAGGATGTCCCGAGGCATGGTACATTGGGGAAACCATGCAGACGCTACGACAACGGATGAATGAACACCGCTCGACAATCACCAGGCAAGACTGTTCTCTTCCTGTGGGGGAGCACTTCAGCAGTATCCAATTCAGTATACCTGTTGTGGAGGGGTATGGCCACAGGGGAACCCTGCTCTGCCTGTCCTTTCACACTGCCATTTCCTCTCCTTACAGTAACCCAATTTCCTGTGATCTGCTGCTTAGGTGTAACTATCTCCCTAAAGCTACTGTCTATATACTTCTCATTCTCCCGAATTAGATGGAGGTCATCAAGCTCCTTCTCCAGTTTCCTAACACGCTTTGCTAGCAGCTGCAGCCGAATGCATCTTTTGCAGGTGCTGATCTCCCACATCCTGCAAGAGGAGCATTCCAACATCTTGCCTGGCATTTTTTTTTACTCTGGGGAAAAACAAGAATAAACTTTCTGGGAAAGAAAAAGCCTACTCTCGCCTCTGCCTGTTCTCGCCAAAGCCCGTTTTGAGCCAAAGCCCTTCAGCTCTCACTCTGCTCCCTGCTCACTCTGCTGCCCGCTAACGACGCTGCCCGCTCAAAGGTGCGGCCTACTTTTAAACCCTCCAAAACCTTCCCAGGCTGCTGCTGGGCCTACTTCCTGTTTTGAAAAAAAACCTCCAATTTTTTTCACTAATTTAACTGAAAAATAAAATAAATAAATAAAATGCACAAACAAGCTCCCTTACCCTCAGCCTGCTCCTGTGGAACAATGAGGCTGAAATGATAGATTGATTGCGTATACCCTTACCTTCCCCAACTCCAATCCAGCAGGCCAATGCTAAACCCTGGGCCTGGAACCCTGACCCTAGGCATGACGACACCAAGGTAGGTGGTGTTGTGGATAGTTTGGAGGGATGTCAGAAGTTGCAGCGAGACATAGATAGAATGCAAGACTGGGCGGAGAAGTGGCAGATGGACTTCAACCCGGATAAGTGTGTGGTGATCCATTTTGGCAGATCCAATGGGATGGAGCAGCAGTATAAAATGAAGGGTACCATTCTTAGCAGTGTAGAGGATCAGAAGGACCTTGGGGTCCGGGTCCATAGGACTCTTAAATCGGCCTCGCAGGTGGAGGATGCGGTCAAGAAGGCGTATGGCGTACTAGCCTTCATTAATCGAGGGATTGAGTTTAGGAGTCGGGAGATAATGCTGCAGCTTTATAGGACCCTGGTTAGACCCCACTTGGAGTACTGCGCGCAGTTCTGGTCACCTCATTACAGGAAAGATGTTGAAGCCATTGAAAGGGTGCAGAGGAGATTTACAAGGATGTTGCCTGGATTGGGGGGCATGCCTTATGAGGATAGGTTGAGGGAGCTTGGTCTCTTCTCCCTGGAGAGACGAAGGATGAGAGGTGACCTGATAGAGGTTTACAAGATGTTGAGGGGTCTGGATAGGGTGGACTCTCAGAGGCTATTTCCAAGGGCTGAAATGGTTGCTACGAGAGGACACAGGTTTAAGGTGCTGGGGGGTAGGTACAGGGGGGATGTCAGGGGTAAGTTTTTCACTCAGAGGGTGGTGGGTGAGTGGAATCGGCTGACGTCGGTGGTGGTGGAGGCAAACTCGTTGGGGTCTTTTAAGAGACTTCTGGATGAGTACATGGGATTTAATGGGATTGAGGGCTATAGATAGGCCTAGAGGTGGGGATGTGATCGGCGCAACTTGTGGGCCGAAGGGCCTGTTTGTGCTGTGACTTTCTATGTTCTATGTTCTATGTCATTGACTGTGGGATTACAACCACCTCTCCATCAGGCAATTATCAGCTTGTCTCCAAGGCCATGAACAGGCTATAGTGAGAACAAAGCCTCGGCGTTATGGAATTGCAATGTGACCTGTCAGCCACGACCATTTAGAAGGAAGTAGAAAGGTTTGGAGTGTGTATCTACCTGTTACCCAGCAGCCCATTTCTTGCAGAGTGTTCTTAAAAGCCTTTCTTCCTTCCGAGCATGTGTAGGTTTTGGGCGGGGATTCAGTCTAAAAGTCCAGACCTGTTCCAGTACTCCTGCTTTCTTTGGTTTATTATTGTTTGGTTAAACATTGTTATTTATTCACATTCGATGACTTTATTTGTGGATGCAAGTTACCCTTGGATGAATCACTTCCATCCGTTCTTTCCTGCCTCTGGTCAGTCAATACCAGCTCCCAAACACATCATGGCAGGAATGTGGCCTCTTGGGCATGGTGAAATGCTCCCTCAGAGACAAGCTCTTTGAACCTCAAACAGTCCTCAGCTCAGGCTGCTTCTGAATGGCTTCAATCAATCATTAACAGGATGCTCTTCACCAGCCCAAAAGAGAGTCATTAACTCCCCCACCTGCTTTGAGACCCTTCACCGTCCCATCTTGTTCTCAACTAGAAACGTAGACAAATATAAAATCGGAGCTGGGGGAGGCCATTTGGCCCTTTGAACCGGCTCCACCACTCAACATGATCATGGCTGATTCGCTATCTCAGCATCACATGTCCACGGTCTCCCCATTCTCCTTGGCACCTTTAGAGTCTAGAAATCTGTTTATTTGCTTCTTAAATATATTCAGTGATTTGGTTTCCACAGCTTTCTGTAGTAGAGAATTCCCAGGTTCACCACCCTCAGAGCGAAGAGGTTTCTCCTCATCTCAGTGCTAACTGGCCCACCCCGTATCCTGAGACTGTGACTTCTTATTCCAGACCCTCCAGCCAGAGGAAACAATATTCCTGCATTCAGTCTGTCCAGCCCTGTCAGAATGTTATATGTTTCAATGAGATCCCCTTGAAGGGGCATCCAGACTCAAAGCGCTGGCTCTATTCTCCCTATTCTCACTCCACAGACACTGTCAGACCTGCTCACTTTTAGTGGCTGGTGGACTAGGTGTCCAGAGTCGATCTGAGGCAAAAGCCCACTCTTGTTACGGTGAACCCCCATCCTGGACCCTTATTTGTTTTCCTGAGTCATGTGATGCAGGTCCTTTTGTACATCAACATTTCCCAATCTATCACCAGTTAAATAACACTGCCATTCTGTTTCTGGATAATTACCCAACCCCCAGCCTCCCCAGACAGTCTGTCCTCAGCCCCAGAACCCCAGTCTGTCCTCACCACCCTGCCGCGCCCCACCCCCACCTCCCACCCCGGATAGTCTGGCCTCATTCTCCAGACAATCTCTCAAAGGTGCCCAGGATATTTCACACCTCTCACGGCTGGAACTTGCGGCCATGCCTGTTTCTGTGCTGAATGTCTCCATGGCTCTCTGCTCCATCCTCCTCCATTTCTCTCATTGTTGACAAAGAACAAACAGAAGAAAAGAACAAAGAAAATTACAGCACAGGAACAGGCCCTTCGGCCCTCCAAGCCTGCACCGACCATGCTGCCTGACTGAACTAAAACCCCCTACACTTCCGGGGACCATATCCCTCTATTCCCATCCTATTCATGTATTTGTCAAGATGCCCCTTAAAACTCATTATCGTATCTGCTTCCACTACCTCCCCTGGCAACAAGTTCCAGGCACCCACCACCCTCTGTGTAAAAAACTTGCCTCGTACATCGCCTTTAAACCTTGCCCCTCGCACCTTAAACCTATGCTCCCCAGTAATTGACTCTCCCACCCTGGGAAAAAGCTTCTGACTATCCACTCTGTCCATGCCCCTCATAATCTATCAGGTCACTCCTCAACCTCCGTCATTCTAGTGAGAACAAACCAAGTTTCTCCAACCTCTCTTCATAGCTAATGCCCTCCATACCAGGCAACATCCTGGTAAATCTTTTCTGTACCCTCTCCAAAGCCTCCACATCCTTCTGGTAGTGTGGCGACCAGAATTGAACACTATATTCCAAGTGTGGCCTAACTAAGGTTCTATAAAGTTGCAACATGACTTGCCAATTTTTAAACTCAATGCCCCGGCCAATGAAGGCAAGCATGCCGTATGCCTTCTTGACTACCTTCTCCACCTGCGTTGCCACTTTTAGTGACCTATGTACCTGTACACCCAGATCCCTTTGCCTATCAATACTCATAGAACAGTACAGCACAGAACAGGCCCTTCGGCCCACGATGTTGTGCCGAGCTTTATCTGAAACCAAGATCAAGCTATCCCACTCCCTATCATCCTGGTGTGCTCCATGTGCCTATCCAATAACCGCTTAAGGGTTCTGCCATTTACTGTATGATGATTTCTATGATGATTTCTATGTATATTTCCTATCTGTATTCGACCTTCCAAAATGCATTACTTCTCATTTGTCTGGATTAAGCTCCATCTGCCATCTCCCCACCCAAGTCTCCAACCGATCTATATCCTGCTGTATCCTCTGATGGCCCTCATCGCTATCTGCAAATCCACCAACCTTTGTGTTGTCCGCAAACTTACTAATCAAGCCAGTTATATTTTCCTCCAAATCATTTATATATATTACAAACAGCAAGGTTCCCAGCACTGATCCCTAAGTAACACCACTTGTCACACCCTCCATTCAGAAACACACTCTTCCACTGCTGCCCTCTGTCTTCTATGATCGATGTGGAGATGCCGGCGTTGGACTGGGGTGAACACAGTAAGAAGTCTCACAACACCAGGTTAAAGTCCAACAGGTTTATTTGGTAGCAAATACCATTTGCTACCAAATAAACCTGTTGGACTTTCACCTGGTGTTGTGAGACTTCTTTCTATGACCGAGCCAGTTTTGTATCCACCTTGCCAGCTCACCTCTGATCCCATGCGACTTCACCTTCTGCACCAGTCTGCCATGAGGGACCTTGTCAAAGGCCTTCCTGAAGTCCATGTGGGCAACATCCACTGCCCTACCCTCATCAATCATCTTCGTCACTTCCTCGAAAAACTCGATCAAGTTCGTGAGACACGACCTCCCCTTCACAAAACCATGTTGCCTCTCACTAATACTTCCACTTATTTCCAAGTGGGAGTAAATCCTGTCTCGAAGGATTCTCTCCAATAATTTCCCTACCACTGATGTAAGGCTCACCGGCTTGTAATTACCTGGATTATTCTTGCTACCCTTCTTAAACAAAGGAACAACATTGACTATTCTCCAATCCTCTGGGACCTCCCCTGTAGCCAGTGAGGATACAAAGATTTCTCTCAAGGCCCCAGCAATTTCCTCCTTTGACTCTCTCAGTATTCTGGGGTATATCCCATCAGGCCCTGGGGACTTGTCTACCTTAATGTTTCTCAAGAATCCCAATACCTTCTTCTTTTTGATCTCAACATGACTCAAACTATCTACACACCCTTTCCCAGACTCATCAACCACTAAGTCCTTCTCTTTGGTGAATACTGACGCAAAGTACTCATTTAATACCTCGCCCATTTCCTCTGGCTCCAGGCATAGATTCCCTCCCCTGTCCTTGCGTGGGCCAACCCTCTCCCTGGCTACCCTCTTGCTCTTTATATATGTATAAAAAGCCTTGGGATTTTCCTTAATCCTGCAGGCCAATGCTTTATCATGACCCCTTTTAGCCCTCCTTCCTCCTTGCTTAAGTTTCTTTCTACTTTCCTTATATTTCACACTTGCTTTGTGTGTTCCCAGCCTCCTAGCCTTGACAAATGCTTCCTTTTTCTCTTTGACTAGGCTCACAATATCTCTCGTTATCCAAGGTTCACAAAACTTGCCATACTTATCCTTCATCCTTACAGGAATGTGCCGGTCCTGAATCCCTATCAACTTGCACTTGAAAGCCTCCCACATGTCAAATGTTGATTTGCCCTCAAACATCTGCCCCCAATCTATATTCTTCAGTCCCTGCCGAATATTGTTGTAATTAGCCTTCCCCCAATTTAGTACCTTAATTTGAGGACTGCACTTATCTTTATCCATTAGTACCTTAAAGCGTACTGAATTGTGGTCACTGTTCCCGAACTGCTCCGCTACTAAAACGTCGACTACCTGGCCGGGCTCATTCCGCAAGGCCAGGTCCAGTATGGCCCCTTCCCTTGTTGGACTATCTACATACTAAAGAACAAAGAACAAAGAACAGTACAGCACAGGAAACAGGCCCTTTGGCCCTCCAAGCCTGTGCCGCTCATTGGTCCAACTAGACCATTCGTTTGTTTCCCTCCATTCCCAGACTGCTCATGTGATATCCAGGTAAGTCTTAAACGATGCCAGCGTGTCTGCCTCCACCACCCTACTTGGCAGCGCATTCCAGGCCCCCACCACTCTCTGTGTAAAAAAGTCCCTCTGATATCTGAGTCATACCTCGCCCCTCTCACCTTGAGCCCGTGACCCCTCGTGATCGTCACCTCCGACCTGGGAAAAAGCTTCCCACTGTTCACCCTATCTAAACCCTTCATAATTTTGTACACCTCTATTAGGTCTCCCCTCATTCTCTGTCTTTCCAGGGAGAACAAGTCCAGTTTACCCAATCTCTCCTCATAGCTAAGACCCTCCATACCAGGCAACATCCTGGTAAACCCTCTCTGCACTCTCTCTAAAGCCTCCACGTCCTTCTGGTAGTGCGGCGACCAGAACTGGACGCAGTACTCCAAATGTGGCCTAACCAGCATTCTATACAGCTGCAACATCAGACTCCAGCTTTTATACTCTATACCCCATCCTATAAAGGCAAGCATATCATATGCCTTCTTCACCACCTTCTCCACCTGTGCTGCCACCTTCAAGGATTTGTGGACTTGCACACCTAGGTCCCTCTGTGTTTCTATACTCTTGATGGCTCTGCCATTTATTGTATAACTCCCCCCTACATTAGTTCTTCCAAAATGCATCACTTTGCATTTATCTGGATTAAATTCCATCTGCCATTTCTCCGCCCAATTTTCCAGCCTATCTATATCCTGCTGTATTGCCCGACAATGCTCATCGCTATCCGCAAGTCCAGCCATCTTCGTGTCATCCGCAAACTTGCTGATAACACCAGTTACGCCTTCTTCCAAATCATTTATATATATCACAAATGGCAGAGGTCCCAGAACAGAGCCCTGCGGAACACCACTGGTCACAGACCTCCAGCCGGAAAAAGACCCTTCGACTGCTACCCTCTGTCTCCTGTGGCCAAGCCAGTTTTCTACCATCTAGCCACCTCTCCTTGTATCCCATGAGGCAGGTTGTTTCAAGAAGCTCTCCTGGACGCTCCTTACAAACTCTGTCCCATCCACGTCCCTAGCACTATGTGAGTCCCAGTCAATATAGTGGAAGTCAAAATATCCCACCACAACAACCCTGTTACTTTTACACCTTGCCAAAATCTGCCAACATATCTGTTCCCCTATCTCCCGCTGACTGCTGGGTGGCCTATAGTAAACCCCCAACATTGTGACTACACCCTTCCTATTCCTGAGCTCTACCCATATTGCCTTGCTGTATGAGCCCTCCGAGGTGTCCTCCCGCAGCAGTGCAACTCCCCACCCCTTTTACATCCCCCTCTATCCTGCCTGAAACATCTGTATCCTGGAATGTTAAGCTGCCAATCCTGTCCTTCCCTTAACCAAGTCTCTGTCATAGCAACAACATCATAGTTCCAAGTACTAATCCAAGCTCGAAGTTCATCTGCCTTATCTGTTACACTTATCGCATTGAAACAAATACACTTCAGGCCACCAGACCCTCTTTGATTAGCAATCCCACCCTGCCTGCTCTTCCTCTGAGTCTTACTGGCCCTGCTCTCTGGTTCCCCTTCAGTTAATTCACCTTTGCTTTGGTTCCCACCCCCCTGCCAAACTAGTTTCAATCCTCCCGTGTGACACTAGCAAACCTCCTGGCCAGAATATTTATAGTAAGAAGTCTCACAACACCAGGTTAAAGTCCAACAGGTTTATTTGGTAGCACAAGCTTTTGGAGTGTCGCTCCTTCTTCAGGTGTTGTGAGACTTCTTACTGAGCTTACCCCAGTCCAACGCCGACATCCCCGCATCAGAATATTTATGCCCTTCCAGTTTAGATGCAAACCATCTGACCAGTTGGATGGGAATGCTTTTAGCTGGTTCCAAACTTACCGATTGTCAGAGTGTCACCTGAAATGATTTCTCTAAGTGTTATCTCTGGAGCCATTCCATAATTGTTTCCTGATCGTCGACTATTTTCTGTCCACATGTTGTGATTTTGAAACATGCAGTTACATGCATTTCTTTTTTTAAATGTTTCTATATTTCCATCTCATCAATTTGACCTGTCTCACTTTTCAGCCTTCAGAGATTGAAGCCCATTATCTAACTCTCTTGTTCACCTATTATCTTCTGCTCACTGACCTCGGTTTCCTGAAATAAAACAGAAAATGGTGGGGTGTGTGCCTCAGCTCAGGCAAAAGGAAGATATCAGAAGCACCTTTTTGTGGAAGGTGGCATCATTAGAACATAGAACATAGAACATAGAACATTACAGCGCAGAACAGGCCCTTCGGCCCACGATGTTGCACCGACCAGTTAAAAAAAAAAACTGTGACCCTCCAACCTAAACCAATTTCTTTTCGTCCATGAACCTATCTACGGATCTCTTAAACGCCCCCAAACTAGGCGCATTTACAACTGATGCTGGCAGGGCATTCCAATCCCTCACCACCCTCTGGGTAAAGAACCTACCCCTGACATCGGTTCTATAACTACCCCCCCTCAATTTAAAGCCATGCCCCCTCGTGCTGGATTTCTCCATCAGAGGAAAAAGGCTATCACTATCCACCCTATCTAAACCTCTAATCATCTTATATGTTTCAATAAGATCCCCTCTTAGCCGCCGCCTTTCCAGCGAAAACAATCCCAAATCCCTCAGCCTCTCCTCATAGGATCTCCCCTCCATACCAGGCAACATCCTGGTAAACCTCCTCTGCACCCTCTCCAAAGCCTCCACATCCTTCCTGTAATGTGGGGACCAGAACTGCACACAGTACTCCAAGTGCGGCCGCACCAGAGTTGTGTACAGTTGCAACATAACGCTACGACTCCTAAATTCAATCCCCCTACCAATAAACGCCAAGACACCATATGCCTTCTTAACAACCTTATCTACTTGATTCCCAACTTTCAGGGATCTATGCACACATACACCTAGATCCCTCTGCTCCTCCACACTATTCAAAGTCCTCCCGTTAGCCCTATACTCAACACATCTGTTATTCCTAATTGGAACAGATGCGATGGAAATGGGAAAATTGGGATGGAGGCCTTACAGGAAGTAGGATGTGAGCGAGTGATGATAGAAATCATAGAAACCCTACAGTGCAGAAAGAGGCCATTGGGCCCATCGGGTCTGCACCGACCACAATCCCACCCAGGCCCTACCCCCATATCCCTGCATATTTACCCGCTAATCTACACATCTCAGGACACTAAGGGGCAATTTTAGCATGGCCAATCAACCTAACTCGCACATCTTTGGACTGTGGGTGGAAACCGGAGCACCCGGAGGAAACCCATGCAGACAAGGGGAATGTGCAAACTCCACACAGATAGTGACCGAAGATGGGAATCGAACCCAGGTCCCTGGAGCTGTGAAGCAGCAGTGCTAACCACTGTGCTACCGTGCTGCCTGTGTAGTTGAGGTAACTGTGGGAGTGGCTAAGTTTGTAATTAAATAGCGAGAGAGAAGTCAAGAAGGGAAGGGAAGTTTTGGAGATGGACCATGCAAAGGTTTCTGTTTCTCTGCCTTTGAAAAATGAGGTCATATGAGCCATGTGATCCAATCCAATAAGTACATTGGTAATAGCTCTCCCTCCGACCTTGGATATAGTTACATTTCCCTGAGGAATGATGGAAGAATGTGGGCTGATTATAGCAGTTGCCAGTGATGTTGGGGCAAGATTTTCCATCCATGGTGCAATCTGGAGCTATGGACAGTGATGGTAGAGGTGCCATTTTCTTTCCATCACACGGCCGACCAGGAATCTCTCCCACTCTTCCTGCCTGCCACTGACGTGTGTTGGAGGGATTTGCAGGTTGATAATCAACCCATTTGGTTATGATATGTTTCATTACACTATTTAGCTCCTGAACATTGCCATTCTGCTTGCTCTTTTCCCCTATTTGAGTTGCTGTAGGAATTTTACAGGCAGTCCAAGCCCACGATAATGATACAGGACTGCTCATGCCTCACTCTCTTACCTCACTTATGAGTGGCACGGTAGCACAGTGGTTAGCACTGCTGCTTCACAGCTCCAGTGACCTGGGTTTGATTCCCGGCACGGGTCACTGTCTGTGTGGAGTTTGCACATTCTCCTCGTGTCTGCGTGGGTTTCCTCCGGGTGCTCCGGTTTCCTCCCACAGTCCAAAGATAGAACCTAGAACATAGAACAGTACAGCACAGAACAGGCCCTTCGGCCCACGATGTTGTGCCGAGCTTTATCTGAAAACAAGATCAAGCTATCCCACTCCCTATCATCCTGGTGTGCTCCATGTGCCTATCCAATAACCGCTTAAATGTTCCTAAAGTGTCTGACTCCACTATCACTGCAGGCAGTCCATTCCACACCCCAACCACTCTCTGCGTAAAGAACCTACCTCTGATATCCTTCCTGTATCTCCCACCACGAACCCTATAGTTATGCCCCCTTGTAATAGCTCCATCCACCCGAGGAAATAGTCTTTGAACGTTCACTCTATCTATCTCCTTCATCATTTTATAAACCTCTATTAAGTCTCCCCTCAGCCTCCTCCGCTCCAGAGAGAACAGCCCTAGCTCCGTCAACCTTTCCTCATAAGACCTACCCTCTGGTAAATCTCCTCTGCACTCTTTCCAGCGCTTCCACATCCTTCTTATAGTGAGGTGACCAGAACTGCACACAATATTCCAAATGTGGTCTCACCAAGGTCCTGTACAGTTGCAGCATAACCCCACGGCTCTTAAACTCCAGCCCCCTGTTAATAAAAGCTAACACACTATAGGCCTTCTTCACAGCTCTATCCACTTGAGTGGCAACCTTTAGAGATCTGTGGATATGAACCCCAAGATCTCTCTGTTCCTCCACAATCTTCAGAACCCTACCTTTGACCCTGTAATCCACATTTAAATTAGTCCTACCAAAATAAATCACCTCACATTTATCAGGGTTAAACTCCATTTGCCATTTTTCAGCCCAGCTTTGCATCCTATCTATGTCTCTTTGCAGCCTACAACAGCCCTCCACCTCATCCACTACTCCACCAATCTTGGTGTCATCAGCAAATTTACTGATCCACCCTTTAGCCCCCTCCTCTAAGTCATTAATAAAAATCACAAAGAGCAGAGGGCCAAGCACTGATGTGCGGGTTAGGTTGATTGGCCATGCTAAAATTGCCCCTTAGTGTCCTGAGATGTGTAGGTTAGAGGGATTAGCGGGTAAAATATGTAGGGATATGGGGGTAGGGCCTGGGTGGGATTGTGGTCGGTGCAGACACGATGGGCAGAATGGCTTCTTCCTGCACTGTAGGGTTTTTATGATTTCCTGTTGTACATAAGGGGGGTATCCATTTTCTCCTATAGGAGCTGATTATGAATGTTTTCCATTCAGAGTGTCTGACAGGCAATAAGACTGGACACATTGAACACGTAACTCTTCATTTTCTCTTCCAACTTCTCAACAGCTCCTCAGAGCTGAAGGCATTTATCTGCTGTTTTGCAGCATCCATTCCTGTGTCCCATTAAATTTAATAGGTTGAGGGTGATCTAACTGAGGTGTTTAAAATGATAAACAAATTTAATACAGAGGAAGCTTTTTTCCTGGCGGGAGAGTCCAGAACAAGGGAGCACAGCCTTGGAATTAGAGGCAGCTATTCAATAATGAAATTGGGAAGCATTTGTTTTCACATAAAGAGAGTCCAGAATCATCTTCCCTAAACCTGTGCAGCTCTGCAAACTGAGACCAGTATTTTTGTTTGTGGGGTAATGGTATCAGGGGTCAAATGTGGGTAAATGGGGCTGAGGTACAGAACAGCTATGATCTGATTGAGTGGCAGAAGTGGCTCGAGGGGCTGAATGGCCTCCTTTGGTTCTCATGTTCTTTCCTGACATACCTCATCCCAACATAAAGTTCTGTCTAATTTACTTTAATTTAATAACACAATTTATTGCATGGAACCTCTCATTAGGAAAGTCTGAAACAAGGCTGCCTACTCCTAGGATTTTTATTCAAATGCTTTTCATTCTTACTTATGATACAGTAGCTAAAACTATCTCTCCCCATCACCTTTGGCATCATGATTGGCACAGGCTTGGAGGGCCGAAGGGCCTGATCCTGTGCTGCACTTTTCTTTGTACAAATTGTTTGTTGCCCTGAGTGTAACTTAATACAGCAATTCTATTTCCCTCAACATTTGATCGTGAACAGTTCAATTTTTGAAGTGTTTTATTTTGGGTCACGGTTTTGAGGCAGTCATTGCCTCATTTTTATAACGGTTGTTCTCAGGCAATTCCCTTCCTGGAATGTGTTCAGGGCTTCAGGGTCTGGCTTTTGCTGAGTGCTTGCAGGCTTGAAGCAATGCTTGCTTGGTGTTCACTCAAAACTGCAAAGGTCTCTGCCATTTTATTGGCAGACTTGGCCAGACTGCTGAGTATCGGACTAACAATCTCTGTGCAAATCTTTACCCTTTCATCTTTATGGACAGGTTGGAATTGTTCAACAGTCTCTCTCTCTTCTTCTCCTTTCCAATGATAGAGATCTCTCCGAGCTCCTTGTGGGATCCTTCCCTCTGCTGGAGGTTCTACGATACTGAGTAGGGTTACTGATGTTAACTCCTCTGATCTGCTGGTTATGTGTGGGTCTTTTCCAGTATATCCCTCCGATTTATTAGCAGATACTGATGACAGAACATTACTTTGTGTTGGAGAATACAATGGATCCACCAGCGGAAATTCCTGTGTCGGTTGATTCATTTCTAATGATTCTGGGGATAATTCCAGCTCTTTGCTTGGGGACTCTGATTGGATGGTTTGGAATGATCCGTGTTCTCTGGGGGGCACTGATTGGATGGTTTGGAATGATCCCTGTTCTCTGGGGGGCTCTGATTGGATGGTTTGGAATGATCCCTGTTCTCTGGGGGGCTCTGATTGGATGGTTTGGAATGACCCGTGTTCTCTGGGAGGCTCTGATTGGATGGTTTGGAATGATCCCTGTTCTCTGGGGGGCTCTGATTGGATGATCTGGGATGATCCCTCTTCTTTGGGGGGCTCTGATTGGATGGTTTGGGATGATCCGTGTTTTCTGGGGGGCTCTGATTGGATGGTTTGGAATGACCCGTGTTCTCTGGGAGGCTCTGATTGGATGGTTTGGAATGATCCCTGTTCTCTGGGGGGCTCTGATTGGATGGCTTGGGATGATTCCTGCTCTCTGGAGGGCTCTCGTGGTCTAAAGTCAAGCAGCACTGAGGATAAAATCCCTGGTCTACCAGTGTGATTTCCTGTACAATCAGGTTGGGATGATTTCAGTTTTAGGTTAGTTTCTTGAGAAAATACAATAGTTTGTAAGCTTGGTGGTGATAAATTCTGCTCTGTGTTGGGAATAAGTGGTTGTGGGACAGTACAGAACAATGGGGTCAATTCATCCTCTGTAATAGTTTGTTGTGGTGGTAAAATTGTGTAAAATGCGGCTGGAAATATACTTTTCCCTTCACTGCTGGGTTGTGGTGAATGAAGGGTTTGAGAGAGAAATTCCTCTGTCATGGTGGTAAGTTGCAGGGTTGGCAGTTTGTAAAATTCTTGCTCTCTGTTGATAAACTGGGGTAGTTGCCTCGATGGATCCTCCTCTCTGCTGGTAGAGTCTGCTAATGGGATTGTTTCAATGAGTATTTGTGGTGTCTCCTGGTCACTGTTAGATTGTTGGTGCAGTGTGGATGCTCGTGTAGACCCTAATCCAATGCTACGAGATGAGGACACTGCTGATGGTCCCTTTCTTCTTGTCTGTGATGGTGGCGGTGGAATGTTCGGGAATGTCATTGGTGACAATTCCTTGTTTGTGCCAGTTGGATATGGTGGAATTATCTGGAAGGCAGTTTGCATCCCTTCCTCGGTGTTGGGATCTGATGCTTTCATCCAGGAGAAAGTTGTGTTGGTTGATTCTTCAGCTCCGTACTCCAGCTCTGAGAGTAAGAGCATTTCTTCTCTGTTACTGTTGAATAAATGTTCCCCTGAGGAAATGGCTCCAGTGAACTGGATTGGCATGTCATCACCTTCCTCTGAAAGAGAAATAACTTTTGAGAATGGGAATGGATTGTTAAAAATAACAGTTGATGAAGGCTCCTGACTTTGTACATAAATGACTTTGGAGTGGAAGCTGATACAAGGATAGGTAACTGGGAGGGTCACCAACTACTAGCAATATACTTTTCAGATCAACCTCGAGAGATTGGGAACTGGATTTACAAGTTTCAGAGTAATTTAAAACAGATGAAAATAAAATTGTGAGATTAGGAAAGGAGAGAAAACAACAGCAATGTCAAAAAAAGAGTATTCTTGTACAGGACATATTGAAGAAGGATATTGAGGAATTGGTGGATATATGCTAAATAAACAGAATCTTCAATATAGAATTAGAAGCACATGATCCACTTTCCATCTCAGTGCTTCTGAAATATTGTCCTGTTCCCTAAGTCGAGAATTTCTCTCTGTTGTAGTTGACAGAACTCTTGGCCATATCCATCCCATTCACCACATTCCCATTCTCACTCCTCTCAGAATGTTTGCACCTTCCAACTCTCAACTTTCACACTCAATGGATCATCCTCCACCTAAAATGTGTAGGTTAGATGATTAACCATGGGAAATGCGTGGGGTTATAGGGATAGGACAGCGGGTAGGCCTTGGTAAGATGCTCTGTTGGAGAGTCAGTGCAGACTCAATGGGCTGAATGGCCTCTTTCTGTACTGTAGGGATTCTGTGATTCCTGTCACTTTTAGTGTAATGTTGCCACCAAATACATCTTTCCAATCTTTCCCCTTCCCTTTTATGATTGGAAAGGAATCATTCCCTCCCTATGACTGGTTCAATCCTCAATTATCCAACAATCCTTCCCTATCCTTATCAAACACAGGAGATGCAACACCTGCTCTTTTACTCTGTCCTTTCCCAATATCCAAAGCCTCAAATCTCCTTTCCAGCTGAAACAGCAACTTACTTGCACTTCTTTCAATTCAGTATACTGTAGTCACTGGTAACAATGCAGTTTCCTGTACAAAGATAGACCAAATACAGATTGAATGGCCTCTTTGTCATAGAGTCATAGAGGTTTACAGCAGGGAAACAGGCCCTTTGGCCCAACTTGTCCATGCTGCCCTTTTTTTTTAAACCCCTAAATTAGTCCCAGTTACCCGCATTTGGCCCATATTGCTCTATACTCATTTTACCCATGTAACTGTCGAAATGCTTTTGAAAAGACAAAATTGTACCCGTCTCTACTACTGCCTCTGACAACTTGTTCCAGACACTCACCACCCACTGTGTGAAACAATTGCCCCTCTGGACACTTTTGTATCTCTCCCCTCTCACCTTAAACCTATACCCTCTCGTTTTGGACTCCCCTACTTTTGGGAAAAGATATTGACTATCTAGCTGATCTGTGCCCCTCATTATTTTATAGACCTCTATAAGATCACCCCTCAGCCTTCTACGCTCCAGAGAAAAAAGTCCCAGTCTATCCAGCCGCTCCTATAACTCAAACCATCAAGTCCCGGTACCATCCTAGTAAATCTTTTCTGCACTCTTTCTAGTTTAATAATATCCTTTCTATAACAAGGTGACCAGAACTGTACACAGTATTCCAAGTGTGCCCTTACTAATTTCTTCTACAACTTCAACAAGACATCCCAACTCCTGTATTCAATGTTCTGACCAATGAAACCAAGCATGTCAAATGCCTTCTTCATCGCTCTGTCCACCTGTGACTCCACTTTCAAGGAGCTATGAATCTGTACCCCGAAATCTCTTTGTTCTATAAATCTCCCCAGCGCCCTACCATTAACTAAGTCCTGCCCAGCCTCGATTGACCAAATGCATCACCTTGCATTTATCCAAATTAAATTCTATCTGCCATTCATCAGCCCACTGGCCCAATTGATCAAGATCCTGTTGCAATCCAAACCCACGTTGAGAGCTGGGTATTGTTCTGATCACTAATTGGATAAGGGAATGGCAATTTAATAATTTGGATCAGATACCTGTGTTGTAAAATACCTCCTGATTTCCCAAGAGACCAAAGATCTGTCCGTCCCAGCACTAAATGTATTCAACAATAGAGTTCCCAAAACCTTTTATGGTTGAGAATTCCAGAGATTCACAGCCCTTTCAGTGAAGTAATGTCTCTAATTTCAGTGGTAAATGATTGACCCCTTATCCTGAGACTGTATCCTGTGTTTTCGATTCCCCAGCCAGGGGATACAACCTCTCAGTGTCTACCCTAACAAAATACTTTCAGAATTTTGTACGTTTCAATGGGATCGCATCTCGTTCTTCTAAACCTCAGGTCCAATTTACCCAGCCTCTGATCATAAACAGCCCTCCCATCCCAAGAACACGTCCGGTGAACCTTCGCTGACCCATCTCAATTGCAAGTATATCCTCCTTTAAATATGGAGACCAATGCTAAACACACCGGCCGGAATTTACTGGTCTTCATGTTGGCTGGATCTTCTAGTCTCACCAACGGTGCACTACCCCCGCTGGTTTCCTGGGTGTGTGGGGTGCAGTCAATGGGAAATCCCATTGACAGCGCCAGGACCAGAAGATCCCACCACCTGTGAATGGCATGCCACGTCCTACTGTGAGAAACACACCATGGGGAGGCCCAAAAATCCCAACCCCCATTCCAGATGTGGCCTGACATCTGTACAATTGTAGCAAGACTCCCTTTTTGCTATTCTAGTTCCCTTGCAATTAAGACCAATATATTATTAGCCTGCCTAACAGTTTCCCAGAAAACCAGGGAGAGCCTTTGGTGAAACCACCAACAGCAGGTTTCTACTCCAGGAAGGCTTTCAGCTAACCCACAGAATTTCCCAAAACCAGGGAGAGAGAGAGAAAGACATCTTTCCAGCTTGATGTCCCTTCTAAAACTAAAACCTGAAGCTCAGAACTGAAAATGAATGAGTTCCAGTCACCTGACCTCCTGACGATGCAGGGAGCCTCTCGGAAAGAGCGATCACAGTATGGTTAAATATAAAATACAGATGGAATGTGAGAAGATAAAATCCAATACCAGTGTCTTGTGCTTAAACAAAGGAGACTACAAAGGGATGAGGGAGGAGTTGGCTAAGGTAGACTGGAAGCAAAAACTTTCTGGTGAGACAATTGAGGAACACTGCAGTGTAGTGTGTCAAAATTCGCAGATGACACTAAGATGAATGGCAGAGTAAAGTGTGCAGAGGATGCTGAAAATCTGCAAAGGGATGTAGATAGTCTAAGTATGGGGCGAGGGTCTGGCAGATGGAGTACAATGTTGGTAAATGTGGGGTCATCCATTTTGAGAGGCATGGACAGAGTGGATAGTCAGAAGCTTTTTCCCAGGGTGGAAGAGTCAATTACTAGGGGGCACAGGTTTAAGGTGTGAGGGGCAAGGTTTAAAGGAGATTTACGAGGCAGATTTTTTACACAGAGAGTAGTGGGTGCCTGGAACTCGTTGCTGGGGGAAGTAGTGGAAGCGGATACGGTAGTGACTTTTAAGGGGCGTCTTGACAGATACATGAATAGGATGGGAATAGAGGGATGTGGTGCCTTGAAGGGTAGGGGGTTTTAGTTAAGTCGGGCAGCATGGTCGGTGCAGGCTTGGAAGGCCGAAAGGCCTGTTCCTGTGCTGTAATTTTCTTTGTTCTTTGTTTGTTCTATCCTTACTGATTGTGGTCTGTGAATTAGGAAGTTCAGGATCCAGTTGCAGAGGGAGGAGCTGAGGCCGAAGTTTGGAGATGACTCTCGTAGGAATAATGGTGTTAAAGGTTGAGCTGTCGTCAATAAATAGGTGTCTGACATATGTGTCTTTGTTACCTTGGTGTTCCAGGGTTGAGTGCAGGGCCGGGGAGATGGCGTCTGCTGTGGACCTGTTGCGGCGGTAGGCGAACTGTAGTGGATCCAGGTAGTCCGGGAGGGTGGAATTGATTCGTGCCATGACTAACCTTTCGAAGCACTTCATAATGATGGATGTCAGAGCCACCAGACGAGTCATTAAGGCACGCTGCTTGGGTTTTTTTTGATACTGGGATGATGGTCGTCTTCTTGAAGCAGATAGGGACCTCAGATTGTTGTAAAGAGAGGTTGAAGATGTCTGTGAATACCCCCGCCAGCTGATCCGCGCAGGATCTGAGTGCTCATCAGGGTACCCCATCCGGGCCAGTTGTTTTCTGTGGGTTGACCTTTGAGAAGGCTGCTCTGACATCTACAATGGTGGCCCCAGATACAGGTTCATCCGAGGCTCCCAGGATGGAGGGCATGCTTTCGCTGACCTCTTACGCAAAATGGGCATAGAGTACATTGAGCTCATCAGGGAGGGGTGCATTTGAACCAGCAATTTTACATGCCTTCATCTTGTAGCCTGGCTGGTTCAGCTGAGTTTCTGGTCAATGGTAACCCCCAGGTTGTTGATTGTGGAGGATTCGGCGATAGTAATACCACTGAATGTCAAGGGGCGATGGTTAGATTCTCTCCTGTTAGAGATGGTCATTGCCTGGCATTTGTGTGGCACGAATGTTACTTGCCACTTGTCAGCCCAAGCCTGGATATTGTCCCGACCTTGTTTCATTTGAACATGGACTGCTTCAGTATCTGAGTCGCGAATGGTGCTGAACATTGTGCAATCATCGGCGAACATCCCCACTTCTGACCTTATGATGGAGGGAAGGTCATTGATGAAGCAGCTGATGATTGTTGGGCCTAGGACACTACCCTGAGGGACTCCTGCAGAGATGTCCTAGAGCTGAGATGACTGACCCTCCACAACCACAACCATCTCTCTTTGTGTAAAGTACGACTCTAACCAGAAGAGAGATTTCCCTGATTCCCATTGAGTCCAGTTTTGCTCAGGCTTCTTGATTTCACACTGGGTTAAATGCTGCCTTGGTGTCAAGGGCTGTCACTCTCACCTCACCTCATGGAGTTCAGCTCTTTTGTCCATGTTTGAATCTAGGTTTTAATGAGGTCAGGAACTGAGTGACCTGGCACAACCCAAACTGAGCATCAGTGAGCAGGTTGGTGCTGAGTGTCACTTCATAATGCTGTTGACGATCTCTTCCCGCACTTTACTGATGTCAGGAGTAGACTGATTGGGCAGTAATTAGCCAGGTTGAACTCGTCCTGCTTTTTGAGTTCAGGCCATATCTGAGCAATTTTCCACATTGTTAGTGTCATGGATCTGTCCAGTAATGGCAGTCACAAGAATTTAACAAGGCATGATTGGATGCAATCTGCTTAGCAACAGGTAGAAATCTGCCCAGCGACAGCAGTAGCCAGAAGTCAAAAGATGTAATTTTCCCAGTAACAAGATTAGCAGACATCTAAACAGAGCCATGTGTAAATCACCCTCTTAGTAGGGAACAGCTGAGCTAAATGACTGAGCTTTCTTGGGGACATACACATGCTAATTTCTCGAGTCCAGGAATTTGAGAGATGCAAACAGCAAATACACAGAATGAAGGATCAAAGAGGAAAAATGGTATAACTGTGATCACCCTCAGAAGCAGGAAAGCCAGTTCACATCTAACAGCCTGAGAGGCCCATCCACAGCTCACAGCTTCCTTCTCTAGTGAGTTGTCCATCACCATTCATAGCTGAATGAGGCAGGACTACCGAGCCTTAGGAGAGTTCTTCAAACTCTGAAATGATCAAAAATATTACCCTGAGTGTGTATTACCAGAGACACACCATCAAAAATTCTGAACTTTCTGGAAATGGTCCAATGTGGAAATTGAAAAGGTTAAGTGACTTGCTTTCAACCAATAGATATGACTGCTTAAGAAAGATCCCACATATGAAAACCTCAGAGATGTAATTCTCCTCAAGGAGTCAAGAAACTCACTTTGATAAAGGGTCATCTTTATCTGACGTTTAATCAGCTCTTTTCTCTCCTTACAGATGCTGCCAGACCTGCTGAGATTTTCCAGCATTTTCTCTTTTGGTTTCAGAAACTCACTGTCCCAATTACATCAAGACTTATGTGGAAAAATAAAGAATCTGCAATTCAGCCTACAGAAACAGATGCCGATGAATCAACACCCAGACCTCTAACTCAAAGCATACTGGGATTGAGTCATTCTTACAGGCTAAGGAGAAATAGGATGAATGTAGGTGATGCCAAAATGGTCTCGAGTGAGGAGAGTACAGAAGGAAAAACATATCAGCCTCAAACGTTTTAAAAGATGGAACCAAGGTGGTGAACTGGTAGTGGTATGCCAGTATGTTTCTGGTGTAGAAAATCTGGGGGTTTGATTGTTGGCAATCTAAAACTCTAACAGGGATGCTGCAGTATCTGTAGCCATGAAGGTGGTAAACCTATGCTCTCACATAGAAAAGGGCTTTTTGCATCCAGGCCCCCAGAAAACAGCTAAAAATCTTTCAGGATATTGCTCGTCTTCAAATACTTTTCGTAGCAAATTTGATTTGATTTGATTTATTATTATTAGCATACAGTGAAAAGTATTGTTTCTTGCACGCAAAGTATACCGTTCATAGAGAAGGAGAGAGTGCAGAATGTAGTGTTACAGTCATAGCTAGGGTGTAGAGAAAGATCAACTTAATGCAAAGTAGGTCCATTCAAAAGTCTATCAGCAGCAGGGAAGAAGCTGTTCTTGAGTTGGTTGGTACGTGACCTCAGACTTTTGTATCTTTTTCCCGATGGAAGAAGGTGGAAGAGAGATTGTCTGGGGTGTGTGGGGTCCTTAATTATGCTGGCTGCTTTGCCGAGGCAGCGGGAAGTGTAGACAGAGTCAATAGATGGGAGGCTGATTTGCGTGATGGATTGGGCTACATTCACAACCTTTTGTAGTTTCTTGTGATCTTGGGCAGAGCAGGAACCATACCAAGCTGTGATACAACCAGAAAGGATGCTTTCTATGGTGCATCTGTAAAAGTTGGTGGGAGTCATAGCTGACATGCCAAATTTCCTTAGTCTTCTGAGAAAGTAGAGGTGTTGGTGGGCTTTCTTAACTATAGCGTTGGCATGGGGGTCCAGGACAGGTCGTTGGTGATCTGGACACCTAAAAATTTGAAGCTCTCGACCCTTTCTACTTCATCCCCATTGATGTAGACAGGGGCATGTTCTCCACTGTGCTTCCTTAAGTCGATGACAATCTCCTTTGTTGTGTTGACATTGAGTTGTCAACGAATGTTGCAAAGAAATCACTCAAAGGAAGAATAGGACCACTGTGTTGGCAAAAAGACTTCATGGCAAATGGCTGAAAGTTCCCTCATTACAATTTACCAACAGGTAAGATGCTCAGTGTTGTAGTGATGGTCAGGGTGATTCTGAGCTTACCAATGTTGGGGTCAACATATTACTGGGAAACAGCCTGGCTGGATATCAGGTGTTGTGTCCAGATGGTGCTGGGCAGACTGGGGAAACTAACGGGAACCAGCAAAACTATGCACAACTGCAGGGGATGGAGGAAGTCCCAAAAATCCCATTTGGGGCGCGGGGGGGGGGGGGGGGGGGGGGGGGGGGATGCTGGTGGGCTGGGTTTGGGGCGGAGGAGGAATAATACCTATAAGGATTCAGGAGGCTAAAAGAAAGCCAGTAGCATTTAAGGAAGCCATAGTATACAAATTAATGCAAGAAAATAGATGAATTGTAGATGAGTTGATAGCACAGATTGCAACGTATGTATATCAATTCAAAAAGAATTCAAAAAGAAGGTACAAAAACTAGCTAAGAGCACTTTATCTGAATACTCGTAGCATTCGAAACAAGGTAAATGAGTTGACGGCACAAATCATTGTGAACGAGTATGATTTGGTGGCCATTAGAGAGACATGGTTGCAGGATGGTCACGACTGGGAGTTGAATATGTTCGGAGGGACTGACAGGAAGGTAAGGGAGGTGGTGTAGCTCTGATATTTAAGGATGATATCAGGGCGGTAGTGAGAGATGATATTGGTTCTATGGAAAAAAAGGTTGAATCCATTTGGGTGGAAATTAGAAATAGTAAGGAGAAAAAGTCACTGATAGGCATAGTCTATAGGCCACCAAATAATTACATCACGGTGGGGTGAGAAATAAACAAAGAAATAACTGATGCATGTAAAAATGGTACAGCAATTATCATGGGGGATTTTAATCTACATATCAATTGGTCAAACCAGGTCGGTCAAGGCAGCCTTGAGGAGGAGTTCATAGAATGTATCTGCGATAGCTTCCTTGAACTGTATGTAATGGAACCGACAAAGGAGCAAGCTATCCTAGATCTGGTCCTGTGCAATGAGACAGGAATAATTAATGATCTTGCAGTTAGGGATCCTCTTGGAAGAAGCGATCACAGTATGGTTGAATTTAAAATACAGATGGAGCGTGAGAAGGTAAAATCCAATACCAGTGTCTTGTGCTTAAACAAAGGAGACTATAAAGGGGTGAGGGAGGAGTTGGCTAAGGTAGACTGGGAGCAAAAACTTTGTGGTGGGACAATTGAGGAACAGTGGAGGACTTTCAAAGCGATCTTTCACAGTGCTCAGCAAAAGTATATACCAGTGATAAGGAAGGACTGTAGAAAAAGAGATAATCAGCCGTGGATATCTAAGGAAATCAGGGAGGGTATCAAATTGAAAGAAAACGCACACAAAGTGGCAAAGATTAGTGGGAAACTAGAGGATTGGGAAATCTTTAAGGGTCAGCAGAAAGCCACGAAAAAAGCTATAAAGAAAGGTAAGATGGATTATTAGGGTAAACTAGCTCAGAATATAAAAACAGATAGCAAAAGTTTCTACAAATATATAAAATGAAAAAGAGTGGCGAAAGGAAACATTGGTCCGTTAGAGGATGAGAAGGGGGATGTAATAACTGGAAATGAGAAAATGGCTGAGGCATTGAACAGGTATTTTGTGTCGGTCTTCACAGTGGAAGACACAAACAACATGCCAAAAATTGATGACAGGAAGGTGAGAACCTGGAACCTATCATTATCACGAAAGAGGTAGTGTTGGGCAAGTTAATGGGGCTAAAGGTAGACAAGTCTCCTGGTCCTGATGGAATGCATCCCAGGGTACTAAAAGAGATGGTGTGAGAAATAGCAAATGCACTAGTGGTAATTTACCAAAATTCGCTGGACTCTGGGGTGGTTCCCGCAGATTGGAAAACAGCAAATCATAGAATCATAGAAACCCTACAATGCAGAAAGAGGCTATTTGGCCCATCGAGTCTGCACCGACCACAATCCCACCCAGGCCCTACCCCCATATCCCTACATATTTACCCACTAATCCCTCTAACCTACGCATCTCAGGACACTAAGGGACAATTTTAACACGGCCAATCAACCTAACCTGCACATCTTTGGATTGTGGGAGGAAACCGGAGCACGCGGAGGAAACCCACGCAGACACGGGGAGAACGTGCAGACTCCACACAGACAGTGACCCAAACCGGGAATCGAACCCAGGTCCCTGGAGCTGTGAGGCAGCAGTGCTAACCACTGTGCTACCGTGCCGCCCTTAAAATGTGATGCCATTGTTTAAAAAAGGAGGTAGACAAAAGGCAGGTAACTATAGGCCAGTTAGCTTAACTTCTGTAGTAGGGAAAATGCTTGAATCTATCATCAAGGAAGAAATAGTGGGACATCTGGATATAAATTGTCCCATTGGTAAGACGCAGTTTGGGTTCATGAAGGGCAGGTCATGTTTGACTAATTTGGTGGAATTCTTTGAGAACATTACATGTGCAGTGGACAATGGGGAACCTGTGGATGTGGTGTATCTGGATTTCCAGAAGGCATTTGACAAGGTGCCGCACCAAAGACTGCTACATAAGATAAAGGTGCACAGTGTTACAGGTAATGTATTAGCATGGATAGAGGATTGGTTAACTAACAGAAAGCAAAGAGTGGGGCTAAATGGGTGTTTTTCTGGTTGGCGATCAGTGACTAGTGGTGTGCTTCAGGGATCAGTGTTGGGACTGCATTTGTTTACGATTTACATAGATGATTTGGAGTTGGGGACCAAGTGTAGTGTGTCAAAATTCGCAGATGACACTAAGATGGGTGGAAGAGCAAAGTGTGCAGAGGACACTGAAAGTCTGCAAAGGGATATAGATAGTCTAAGTGAGTGGGCGAAGGTCTGGCAGATGGAGTACAATGTTGGTAAATGTGAGGTCATCCATTTTGGTAGGAATGGACAAAATGGACTATTATTTAAATGGTAAAAAATTGCAGCATGCTGCTGTGCAGAGGGACCTGGGTGTCCTTGTGCAGGAATCTCAAGGGGTTGGTGTGCAGGTGCAGCAGGTAATTAAGAAGGCAAATGGAATTTTGTCCTTCATTGCTAGAGGGATGGTGTTTAAAAACGAGGTTATGTTGCAGCTGTATAAGGTGCTGGTGAGGCCACACCTGGAGTACTGTGCACAATTTTGGTCTTCTTACTTGAGAAAGGATATACTGGCACTAGAGGGGGTGCAGAGGAGATTCACTAGGTTGATTCCGGAGTTGAGAGGGTTGGCTTATGAGGAGAGGCTGAGATGACTCGGGCTATACTCATTGGAATTCAGAAGAATGAGGGGAGATCTTATAGAAACATATAAGATTATGAAGGGAATAGATAAGATAGAAGCAGGGAATTTGTTTCCACTGGCAGGTAAAACTAGAACTAGGGGGCATAGCCTCAGAATACGGAGAAGCAGGTTTAGGACTGAGTTTACGAGGAACTTCTTCACACAAAGGGTTGTGAATCTGTGGAATTCCCTGCCCAATGAAGCAGTTGAGGCTACCTCATTGAATGTTGTTAAGGCAAGGGTAGATACAAACAAAGAACAATACAGCACCGGAACAGGCCCTTCGGCCCTCCAAGCCCGTGCCGCTCCCTGGTCCCAACTAGACCATTCTTTTGTATCCCTCCATTCCCACTCCGTTCATATGGCTGTCTAGATAAGTCTTAAACGTTCCCAGTGTGTCCGCCTCCACCACCTTGCCTGGCAGCGCATTCCAGGCCCCCACTACCCTCTGTGTAAAATATGTCCTTCTGATATCTGTGTTAAACCTCCCCCCCCTTCACCTTGAACCTATGACCCCTCGTGAACGTCACCACCGACCTGGGGAAAAGCTTCCCACCGTTCACCCTATCTATGCCTTTCATAATTTTATACACCTCTATTAAGTCTCCCCTCATCCTCTGTCTTTCCAGGGAGAACAACCCCAGTTTACCCAATCTCTCCTCATAACTAAGCCCCTCCATACCAGGCAACATCCTGGTAAACCTCCTCTGTACTCTCTCCAAAGCCTCCACGTCCTTCTGGTAGTGTGGCGACCAGAACTGGACGCAGTATTCCAAATGCGGCCGAACCAACATTCTATACATCTGCAACATCAGACCCCAACTTTTATACTCTATGCCCCGTCCTATAAAGGCAAGCATGCCATATGCCTTCTTCACTACCTTCTCCACCTGTGACATCACCTTCAAGGATCTGTGGACTTGCACACCCAGGTCCTTCTGCGTATCTACACCCTTTATGGTTCTGCCATTTATCGTATAGCTCCTCCCTACATTATTTCTACCAAAATGCATCACTTCACATTTATCAGGATTGAACTCCATCTGCCATTTCTTTGCCCAAATTTCCAGCCTATCTATATCCTTCTGTAGCTTCTGACAATGCTCCTCACTATCTGCAAGTCCTGCCAATTTTGTGTCGTCCGCAAACTTACTGATCACCCCAGTTACACCTTCTTCCAGATCATTTATATAAATCACAAACAGAGCCCTGCGGAACACCACTAGTCACAGGCATCCAGCCGGAAAAAGACCCTTCCACTACCACCCTCTGTCTTCTGTGACCAAGCCAGTTCTCCACCCATCTAGTCACCTCCCCCTTTATCCCATGAGATCCAACCTTTTTCACTAGCCTACCATGAGGGACTTTGTCAAACGCTTTACTAAAGTCCATATAGACGACATCCACGGCCCTTCCCTCGTCAACCATTCTGGTTACTTCTTCAAAAAACTCCACCAGGTTAGTGAGGCATGACCTCCCTCTCACAAAACCACGCTGACTATCGTTAATGAGTTTATTCCTTTCTAAATGCGCATACATCCTATCTCTAAGAATCTTCTCCAACAACTTCCCCACCACAGACGTCAAGCTCACCGGCCTATAATTACCCGGGTTATCCTTCCTACCCTTCTTAAATAACGGGACCACATTAGCTATCCTCCAATCCTCTGGGACCTCACCTGCGTCCAGTGACGAGACAAAGATTTGCGTCAGAGGCCCAGCGATTTCATCTCTCGTCTCCCTGAGCAGCCTTGGATAGATTCCATCAGGCCCTGGGGATTTGTCAGTCTTTATATTCTCTAACAAACCTAACACTTCCTCCCTTGTAATGGAGATTTTCTCCAACGGTTCAACACTCCCCTCCGAGACACTCCCAGTCAACACATCCCTCTCGTTTGTGAATACCGACGCAAAGTATTCATTTAGGATCTCCCCTACTTCTTTGGGCTCCAAGCATAATTCCCCACTTTTGTCCCTGAGAGGTCTGATTTTTTCCCTGACAACCCTTTTGTTCCTAACGTATGAATAAAATGCCTTGGGATTCTCCTTAACCCTGTCTGCCAAGAACATTTCATGACCCCTTTTTGCTCTTCTAATTCCCCGTTTGAGTTCTTTCCTACTTTCTTTGTACTCCTCCAGAGCTCCCTCCGTTTTAGCTGCCTGAACCTAACATACGCCTCTCTTTTCTTTTTGACCAGTCCCTCAATTTCCCTGGTTATCCACGGTTCTCGAATCCTACCCTTCCTATACATTTTTGAACAGTAAAGGAACAAAGGATTATGGTGAGTGGGCAGGTAAGTGGAGCTGAGTCCACAAAAAGATCAGCCATGATCTTATTGGATGGTGGAGCAGGCTCGAGGGGCCAGATGGCCTACTCCTGCTCCTAGTTCTTATGTTCTTAAATGATAAAGTTTATTTTAAAGTTTATTGATTAGTCACAAGTGAGGCTTACATTAACACTGCAATGAAATTACTATGAAAGTCCCCTAGTCGCTGCAGTCCGGCACCTGTTCGGGTCAATCCACCTGACCAGTACGCCTTTCAGAACATGGGAGGAAACTAGAGCACCTGGAGGAAACCCACACGGACATGGGGAGAATGTGCAAACTCCACACAGACAGTGACCCCAAGCCGGGAATCGAACTCGGGTCCCTGTGAAGCAACAGTGCTAACCGCTGTGCCACCCATGTATTATCTATTATGATGTATGAGATGTATTATCTATTACAGAAACATGGTTGCAAGGTGACCAGGACCTGGATGCTCAACATTCCAGGGTATACAATGTTCCAAAAGAATAGTCCAAATGGGAAAGAACGTGGGGTAACGCAGTTAATCAAGGAAGGTTTCAGAGCAGCGCTGAGGCATGATATAGTGACGGGGATAGTGAAATCATCAATAGCACGGGAAGGAAGACAAATGGGGAAACATCAAAGGCATGTTTAAAGTGAACTGCAATTATCACGGGAGATTTTAATCTGCATATTGATTGGACAAACCAAACCAGCAAGGATAACATGGAAGAATTGGAGTGCATCTGGGATTGCTTTTTAGAGCAGTGCATTGTGGAACCTATCCGGGAACGGTCTATATTAGATGGGGACTGGGGGAGTTGTGACGACAAAATAATAGAATTCCAGACAGTTTGAAGGTGAACGCCATAGGTCCATAACCAGTGACTTCAACTTAAATCAGGGCAATTATAATGTTATGAGGGAGGAGTTGTGAAAGGTGAACTGGGCAAACAAGCCAAGAGACAGGTCAGGAGAGGAGCAGCAGCAGATATTCAGACAGCTGGTCCAAGATTCTATCCCAATCCCAAAAGAGGGATTCCATGAGAAAGAGGCAAAATTGATGGTTAACAAGTCAAGGATAATGTTACATTGTAAAGCAGGATTTACAAAGTGGAAGTGATGGTGGTAGATCAGAGACAGGATTGGGATCCAGAAACAAAAGACCAAACAGCTCAGAAAGGAGTAAATATTGAGAGAAAATTTGCATACAGCATTAAAACAAACAGTAAAAAAGTTAAAAGTTAAAGTTTATTTATTAGTGTCACAAGTAGGCTTACATTAACACTGCAATGAAGTTACTGTGAAAATCCCCTCGTCGCCACACTCCGGCGCCTGTTCGGGTAAACTGAGGGAGAATTTAGCACGGCCAATGCACCTAACCGGCACATCTTTCAGACTGTGGGAGGAAACCGGAGCACCCAGAGGAAACCCACGCATACACGGGGAGAACGTGCAAACTCCACACAGACAGTGACCCAAGCTGGGAATCGAACCCAGGTCCCTGGAGCTGCGAAGCAGCAGTGCTAACCACTGTGCTACCATGCCACCCAGTGTGTTAGCATGGATTGAAAACTGGCTGTCACATAGAAAGCAGTGAGTTGGAATAAATGGGTCTTTTTCAGAGTGGAAAGATGTAACGAGTGGAGTGCCGCATGGATCAGTTCTTGGCCCACAATTGTTCACTATTTACATTAATGACCTGGAAAAAGGAACAGAATGTAAGGTTTCCAAATTTGCCAATGATGCAACGATAGGTGGAAGGGGAGGCTGTGATGAGGATACTGTCATTCTGCAATGGGATATAGATAGATTGGGTTACTGGGTGAAAACCTGGCAAATGGAGTTTAATGTGGGCAAGTGTGAGGTTATGCACTTCGGTAGGAGGAATCAAAAGGCAGATTATTATCTAAATGGAGAGAGACTGCAGGTGAGTGAAGTACAGAGGGATCCAGGTGTTCTAATGCATGAATCACAAAAAGCTAGCAAGCAAATCCAACAAATAGTTAAGAAGACAAACCACATTTTGGCCTTTATTTCAAGTTTTAAAGTTTATTTATTAGTGTTAAAAGTAGGTTTACATTAACACTGCAATGAAATTACTTTGAAAATCCCTTAGTCGCCACACTCCGGCGTCTGTTCAGGTACACTGAGGGAGAATTTAGCATGGCCAATGCACTTAACCAGGGGGTTGGGGTTTAAAAATAGAGAGGTTTTGTTGCAATTGTATAGGGTGTTGGAGAGTCCGCACCTGGAATACTGTGTACAGTTTTGGTCCCCTTACCTAAAAGATATAGGAACATTGGAGGCAATCCAAAGGAGATTCACCAGGCTAATTCCTTGGATGAGAGGGTTGTCCTATCAAGAGATAGTCTGGGTCTGTATTCCTTGGAGTTAAGAAGAGTGAGGTGTGACCTTCTTTAAACATATGGGATCCTAAAGGGGGCTTGACAGGGTTAGGGTTAGGGTTAGATGGTGAGATGTTTTCACTAATGGGAGAGTGTCGAACAAGGGGACATCGCGACAAGATAAAGGACCAGTCATTTAAAACTGAGGTGCGTCGAAATTTCTTCTCACAGAGGGTGGTGAATCTCTAGAATTCTCTGCCCCGAAGGGTGGTGGAGGTTGAATCATTAGAAGTATTTAAAGTGGAGGAGGATAAATATTTGATAGATTGAGGAATAGAGACTCATGGGGAAATGGGACAGAAAATGAGCTGAGGCATTAGGTGTTTCACTCCAAGTATGATTCAAGTCACCCAATAGGAAGCTTTTATCAAAAGAAATTGGCTGTGATTCTCCCAAAGAAATTGTAAGTTCCCATCGTGTGGGAAAACTGGTTTTTTAGCGTACTTACCAGAGCGAATCTCTAACACTCTAAGCATTGCAGAGTGCATCAGCGGGATTCACTCTGGTAAGCAGAGAGTAGGGCCTATTCCCACCTAAGAGACTGGCAGCATAGCTCTGAGTCGGCCCATTGCACATGCACCGATCTGTCAGAGTGGAGTTTGGCGCATATGCGCTGGCCCACCTCCCCCCCCTGCCCCCCCTCCCCCCCTCCCCCCCTCCCCCCCCGCCCCCGCCATTGCCGGCTTCCCAATCTCTGGTCGATGGCCAGTTCTGCAACCCCCGATTGCTGGCCATCTAGACCCACCAGCCACGATCACTTGCCTGCTGGACCTCTCTGGGCCAGCCCCTACCAAACCCCCCAGTCCTTACCCCCCTCCCAATCCCAATGACCTACCCCAATGTCAGGCTGGCACTGCCCAAGGGCAGATCCCTTACCCCCAACCTCCTAGGGGGCCTCAATGGTCTCTGTTCCCTCCTGTGGGGTCGAACGCCTATTCCCCGTTTATGGGGAGCAGTCGTAAACACCACTGGAGGGAACACCCCTGGCAGGGAGAGTCACTAGTGGTTCTGGAGACGACTATCCCAGGCCCAGTAATCAGATGGAAATGTCAGTTTCCATGAAAATTTCCATATGATAATCAGCTCGATGCCGATTTCCAGCGCGGAGCTGATGAGAACATAAGAACTAGGAGCAGGAGTAGGCCATCTGGCCCCTCGAGTCTGCTCCGCCATTCAATAAGACCATGGCTGATCTTTTTGTGAACTCAGCTCCACTTACCCGCCCGCTCACCATATAACCCTTAATTCCTTTACTGTTCAAAAATGTATCTATCCTTGTCTTAAAAACATTCAATGAGGTAGCCTCAACTGCTTCACTGGGCATTCCACAGATTCACAACCCTTTGTGTGAATACGTTCCTCCTCAACTCAGTCCTAAATCTGCTTCTGAGGCTATGCCCCCTAGTTCTAGTTTCACCCGCCAGTGGAAACAACTTCCCTGCTTCTATCTTATGTATTCCCTTCATAATCTTATATGTTTCTATAAGATCTCCCCTCATTCTTCTGAATTCCAATGAGTATAGCCCCAGTCTACTCAGCCTCTCCTCATAAGCCAACCCTCTCAACTCCGGAATTAACCTAGTGAATCTCCGCTGCACCCCCTCCAGTGCCAGTATATCCTTTCTCAAGTAAGGAGACCAAAACTGTACACAGTACTCCAGGTATGGCCTCACCAGCACCTTATACAGCTGCAACATAACCTCGCTGTTTTTAAACTCCATCCCTCTAGCAATGAAGGACAAAATTCCATTTGCCTTCTTAATTACCTGCTGCACCTGCAAACCAACTCCTTGAGATTCCTGCACAAGGACACCCAGGTCCCCCTGCAATTTTTTACCATTTAAATAATAGTCCATTTTGTCCATTCCTACCAAAATGGATGACATTTACCAACATTGTACTCCATCTACCAGACCCTTGTCCACTCACTTACATTATCTATATCCCTTTGCAGACTTTCAGCGCCCTCTGCACACTTTGCTCTTCCACCCATCTTAGTGTCATCTGCGAATTTTGACACACTACACTTGGTCCCCAACTCCAAATCATCTATGTAAATCGTAAGCAATTGCGGTCCCAACACTGATCCCTGAGGCACACCACTAGTCACTGATCACCAACCAGAAAAACAGACATTTACCCCCACTCTTTGCTTTCTGTTAGTTAACCAATCCTCTATCCATGCTAATACATTACCTGTAACACCGTGCACCTTTATCTTATGTAGCAGTCTTTGGTGCGGCACCTTGTCAAATGCCTTCTGAAAATCCAGATACACCACATCCACAGGTTTCCCATTGTCCACTGCACATGTAATGTTCTCAAAGAATTCCACCAAATTAGTCAAACATGACCTGCCCTTCATGAACCCACGCTGCGTCTTACCAATGGGATAATTTATATTCAGATGTCCCACTATTTCTTCCTTGATAATAGATTCAAGCATTTTCCCTACTACAGAAGTTAAGCTAACTGGCCAGCGGGCCAATTTAAATACATTTGCATGCATTTAAATTGGCACAATGAAGCCCAACTTACCCAAGGATTTCCACTTTACGAGGCTCCGATCCGATCGGCGCCCGCGCATTTACCGTGTTTCTGAATTCAGGTTCGATAGGGCTTCAACTCAGTAACTGAACCGCCGAATCGCCCCCAACCACCGTTCGCAGACCGCCCCCGTGAACCACCCCGGCAGCCCACCCCCCCCCCCCCCCCCCCCTCCCCGATCAGACCACTCTGGGACGCAGGCCCTACCAGCAGCCACCCCCCACCCCCCCCCGGGATCTGACCCCCCGGGCCCCCAACCTACCTTGATCGCTGGTGTCCATTGAAAGCATCTTGCGATCCTGGATCCTGGCCTTGCTCCGGGGGTCCTGATGGGTAGGATGACGTCTCTTCACTTGGGGTGGGGGTGGGGGGGGGGGGGGGGGGGGGTGGGTGGGGGGATGTGGATGTGACATCTCTTCCCTGAGGGGTGGGGGGGGGAGGTGACGTCTCTGCCCCTGGGGGGGGGCAGATACGTCACATCCCCGCCCCCCCCCCCCCCCCAGGGAAGAGACATCAAGTCGTTCCCCCCCCCCCCCCCCCACCTCAGGGAAGAGACATCACATCCCCCCCTACACCCCCCCCCTTCAGGGAAGAGACGTCACATCCCCCCCCCACCCCCCCCTCAGGGAAGAGACGTCAGATTCCCCCCCCAGGGAAGAGACGTCACTTCCCACACCCCCCACCCCCACCCCCCCACCAGGGAAAGCCAAAGGCAGTGCTGTCAGTGCTGCCTTTGACTTCTGCGCTCGGGCGCGCTGAGTGCTGTCGGCCTCGAACTGCGCATGCACAGTTCGGTGCTCTGACAGATGCAAATGTGCTAGGCCCCACCCACTGGACCCGCGCCAAATAAAGGCGTATGGGGGCGCTGGAGCGCGGCTGCTGGGTGCGGGTCTGATTTACGACCGCACCCGGCACTTAGAGCCGATTTGGTAAAATCGGCCCCTACCTCTTTCGTGATAATGATAGTGAAGGGCAAGGCTGGTAGAAGTAGGGAATCCTGGATGACTCGGGATATTGAGGCCCTGGTCAAGAAGAAGGAGGCACATGACATGCATAGGCAGCTGGGATCAAGTGGATCCCTGGGAGAGTATAGAGGGTGTAGGAGTCGAGTTCAGAGAGAAATCAGGGGGCAAAAAGGGGACACAAGATTGTTTTGGCAGATAAGGCAAAGGAGAATCCAAAGAGCTTCTACAAATACATAAAGGCCAAAAGAGTAACTAGAGAGAGAGTAGGGCCTCTTAAGGATCAACAAGGTCATCTACAAGATCCACAAGAGACGGGTAAGATCCTAAATGAATATTTCTCATCAGTATTCACTGTTGAGAAAAGCATGGATGTTAGTGAACTTGGGGAAATAAATAGTGATGTCTTGAGGAGTGTACATATTGCAAAGAAAGAGGTGCTGGAAGTCTTAAAACGCATCAAGGTAGATAAATCCCGGGACCTGATGAAGTGTATCCCAGGACGTTGTGGGAGGCTAGGGACGATATTGCGGATCCCCTAGCAGAGATATTTGAATCATCGATAGTCACAGGTGAGGTGTCTGAAGATTGGAGGGTGGCAAATGTTGTGCCTTTGTTTAAGAAGGGCTGCAGGGAAAAGCCTGGGAATTACAGGCCGGTGAGCCTCACATCTGTAGTGGGTAAATTGTTAGAAGGTATTTTGAGAGACAGGATCCACAGGCACTTAGAGAGGCAAGGACTGATTAGGGACAGTCAGCATGGCTTTGTGAGTGGAAAATCATGTCCCACAAATTTGATTGAGTTTTTTGAAGGGGCAACCGAGAAGGTAGATCAGGGCAGCGCAGTTGATGTTGTCTACGTGGACTTTAGCAAGGCCTTTGACAAGGTATCACATGGTAGGTTGTTGCATAAGGTTAAATCTCACATGATCCAGGGTGAGCTAGCCAAATGGATACAAAATTGGCTTGATGACAGAATAAGAAGTTTAACAACACCAGGTTAAAGTCCAACAGGTTTATTTGGTAGCAAAAGCCACAAGCTTTCGGAGCCTTAAGCTCCTTCTTCAGGTGAGTGGGAATTCTGTTCACAAACAGGACATATAAAGACACAAACACAATTTACAGAATAATGTTTGGAATGTGAATACTTACAGCTAATCAAGTCTTAATGGTACAAATGATGTGAGTGGAGAGGACATTAAGACAGGTTAAAGAGATGTGTATTGTCTCCAGACAGGACAGGCAGTGAAATTCTGCAAGTCCAGGCAAGCTGTGGGGGTTACAGATAGTGTGACATGAACCCAATGTCCCGGTTGAGGCCGTCCTCATGTGTGCGGAACTTGGCTATCAGTTTCTGCTGAGCGACTCTTCGCCGTCATGTGTCGTGAAGGCCACCTTGGAGAACGCTTGCCCGAATATCAGAGGCCGAATGCCCGTGACCGCTGAAGTGCTCCCCAACAGGAAGAGAACAGTCTTGCCTAGTGATTGTCGAGCGGTGTTCATTCATCCGTTGTCGTAGCGTCTGCATGGTTTCCCCAATGTACCATGCCTCGGGACATCCTTTCCTGCAGCGTATCAGGTAGACAATGTTGTCGCTGAGCAGAAACTGATAGCCAAGTTCCGCACACATGAGGACGGCCTCAACCAGGATATTGGGTTCATGTCACACTATCTGTAACCCCACAGCTTGCCTGGACTTGCAGAATTTCACTGCCTGTCCTGTCTGGAGACAGTACACATCTCTTTAACCTGTCTTAATGCTCTCTCCACTCACATTGTTTGTACCATTAAGACTTGATTAGCTGTAAGTATTCGCATTCCAACCATTATTCTGTAAATTGAGTTTGTGTCTTTATATGACCTGTTTGTGAACAGAATTCCCACTCACCTGAAGAAGGAGCTTAAGGTTCTGAAAGCTTGTGGCTTTTGCTACCAAATAAACCTGTTGGACTTTAACCTGGTGTTGTTAAACTTCTTACTGGGTTTACCCCAGTCCAACGCCAGCATCTCCACATCTTAGAACATATAGAACAGTACAGCACAGAACAGGCCCTTCGGCCCACGATCTTGTGCCGAGCTGTATCTGAAAACAAGATCAAGCTATCCCACTCCCTATCATCCTGGTGTGCTCCATGTGCCTATCCAATAACTGCTTAAATGTTCCTAAAGTGTCTGACTCCACTATCACTGCAGGCAGTCCATTCCACACCCCAACCACTCTCTGCGTAAAGAACCTACCTCTGATATCCTTCCTGTATCTCCCACCACGAACCCTATAGTTATGCCCCCTTGTAATAGCTCCATCCACCCGAGGAAATAGTCTTTGAACGTTCACTCTATCTATCCCCTTCTTCATTTTATAAACCTCTATTAAGTCTCCCCTCAGCCTCCTCCGCTCCAGAGAGAACAGCCCTAGCTCCCTCAACCTTTCCTCATAAGACCTACCCTCCAAACCAGGCAGCATCCTGGTAAATCTCCTCTGCACTCTTTCCAGTGCTTCCACATCCTTCTTATAGTGAGGTGACCAGAACTGCACACAATATTCCAAATGTGGTCTCACCAAGGTCCTGTACAGTTGCAGCATAACCCCACAGCTCTTAAACTCCAACCCCCTGTTAATAAAAGCTAACACACTATAGGCATTCTTCACAGCTCTATCCACTTGAGTGGCAACCTTTAGAGATCTGTGGATATGAACCCCAAGATCTCTCTGTTCCTCCACAGTCTTCAGAACCCTACCTTTGACCCTGTAATCCACATTTAAATTAGTCCTACCAAAATGAATCACCTCACATTTATCAGGGTTAAACTCCATTTGCCATTTTTCAGCCCAGCTTTGCATCCTATCTATGTCTCTTTGCAGCCTACAACAGCCCTCCACCTCATCCACTACTCCACCAATCTTGGGGTCATCAGCAAATTTACTGATCCACCCTTCAGCCCCCTCCTCTAAGTCATTAATAAAAATCACAAAGAGCAGAGGACCAAGCACTGATCCCTGCGGCACTCCGCTAGCAACCTGCCTCCAATCCGAAAATTTTCCATCCACCACCACCCTCTGTCTTCGATCAGACAGCCAGTTACCTATCCAATCGGCCAACTTTCCCTCTATCCCACACCTCCTCACTTTCATCATAAGCCGACCATGGGGGACCTTATCAAAGGCCTTACTAAAATCCATGTATATGACATCAACTGCCCTACCTTCATCAACACACTTAGTTACCTCCTCAAAAAATTCTATCAAATTTGTGAGGCACGACTTGCCCTTCACGAATCCGTGCTGACTATCCCGGATTAATCCGCATCTTTCTAAATGGTCGTAAATCCCATCTCTAAGGACCTTTTCCATCAATTTACCAATGACCGAAGTAAGACTAACCGGTCTATAATTACCAGGGTCATTTCTATTGCCTTTCTTAAACAGAGGAACAACATTCGCCATTCTCCAGTCCTCTGGCACCATCCCCGTGGACAGTGAGGTCCCAAAGATCAAAGCCAAAGGCTCTGCAATCTCATCCCTTGCCTCCCAAAGAATCCTAGGATACATTTCATCAGGCCCAGGGGACTTATCGACCTTCAGTTTATTCAAAACTGCCAGGACATCCTCCCTCCGAACATCTATTTCCTCCAGCCTTGTCTTGATGACAAAAGCCAGAGGGTGGTTGTAGAGGGGTGTTTTTCAAACAGGAGGCCTGTGACCAGAGGTGTGCCTCAGGGATCAGTGCTGGGTCCACTGTTATTTGTCATTTATATTAATGATTTGGATGAGAATTTAATAGGCATGGTTAGTAAGTTTGCAGAAGACACCAAGATTGATGGCAATGTGGACAGTGAAGATGGTTATCTAGGATTGCAACGGGATCTTGATCAATTGGGCCAGTGGGCTGACGAATGGCAGATGGAGTTTAATTTAGATAAATGCGAGGTGATGCATTTTGTTAAATCAAACCAGGGTAGGACTTACTCAGTTAATAGAGTTATAGAGGTTTACAGCATGGAAATAGGTCCTTCGGCCCAACTTGTCCATGCTGCCCTTTTTTTTAAAAACCCCTAAGCTAATCCCAATTGCCCGCATTTGGCCCATGTCCCTCTGTACCCATCGTACACAAGCAGCTTTCTAAATGCTTTTTAAAAGACAAAATTGTACCCGTCTCTACTACTACCTCTGGCAGCTTGTTCCAGACACTCATCACCCTCTGTGTGAAAAAATTGCCCCTCTGGACACTTTTGTATCTCTCCCCTCTCACCTTAAACCTATGCCCTCTAGTTTTAGACTCCCCTACCTTTGGGAAAATATACTGACTATCTAGCTAATCTGTACCCCTCATTCTTTTATAGACCTCTATAAGATCACCCCTCAGCCTCCTACGCTCCAGAGAAAAAAGTCACAGTCTATCCAGCCTCTCTTTATAACTCAATCCATCAAGTCCCGGTAGCACCCTAGTAAAGCTTTTCTGCATCTTTTCTAGTTTAATAATACCCTTTCTATAATAGGGTGACCAGAACTGCACACAGTATTCCAAGTGTGGCCTTACCAATGTCTTGTACAACTTCAACAAGATGTCCCAACTCCTGTATTCAATGTTCTGACCGATGAAACCAAGCATGCTGAATGCCTTCTTCACCACTCTGTCCACCTGTGACTCCACTTTCAAGGAGCTATGAACATGTACTGCTAGATTTCTTTGTTCTGTAACTCTCCCCAATGCCCTAGCATTAACTGAGTAAGTCCTGCCCTGGTTCAATCTACCAAAATGCATCACCTTGCATTTAGAAACATAGAAACATAGAAAACTACAGCATAAAACAGGCCCTTCGGCCCCACAAGTTGTGCCGAACATATCCCTACCTTTTAGGCCTACCTATAACCCTCCATCCTATTTGTCTAAATTAACCTCCATCTGCCATTCGTCAGCCCACTGGCCCAATTGATCAAGATCCCATTGCAATTGGAGATAACTTTCTTCACTGTCCACTATGCCACCAATCTTAGTGTCATGGTAGGGCGTTGGGGAGAGTTACAGAACAAAGAGATCTAGAGGTACAAGTTCATAGCTCCTTGAAAGTGGAGTCACAGGTGGACAGAGTGGTGAAGAAGGCATTCGGCATGCTTCGTTTCATTGGTCAGAACATTGAATACAGGAGTTGGGACGTCTTGTTGAAGTTGTACAAGACATTGGTAAGGCCACACTTGGAATACTGTGTACAGTTCTGGTCACCCTATTATGGAAAGGATATTATTAAACTAGAAAGAGCGCAGGAAAGATTTACTAGGATGCTACAGGGACTTGATGGTTTGAGTTATAAGGAGAGGCTGGATAAACTGGGACTTTTTTTTCTGGAGCGTAGGAGGCTGAGGGGTGATCTTATAGAGGTCTATAAAATAATGAGGGGCAAAGATCAGCTAGATAGTCAATATCTTTCCCCAAAGATAGGGGAGTCTAAAACTAGAGGGCATAAGTTTAAGGTGAGAGGGAAGAGATACAAAAGCGTCCAGAGGGGCAATTTTTTCACACAGAGGGTGGTGAGTGTCTGGAACAAGATGCCAGAGGTAGTAGTAGAGGCGGGTACAATTTTGTCTTTTAAAAAGCGTTTAGGCAGTTACATGGGTAAGATGGGTATAAAGGGATATGGGCCAAATGTGGGCAATTAGGACTAGCGTAGGGGTCAAAAACAGGGGCAGCATGGACAAGTTGGGCCAAAAGGCTGTAAACCTCTATGACTCTCTGACTCTATGACACTGGGAAGATGGAGGCTGAGGGGAGACCTGATAGAAGGCCACAAAATTATGAGAGGCATGGATAGGGTAGTCAGGGAATTTTTCCCAGGGTAGAAAGGTCAATTACATGTAGGCACAGGTTCAAGGTGAGAGGGGGAAAGTGTAAGGGAGATGTGGGGGGAAGTTCACACAGAGTGAACGTATTCAAGAGGCGGCTGAAATATTCAAGAGGCGGCTGGATATACACTTGGGGTGAATGGGATCAAAGGTTGTGGGGAAAAAGCAGGATTAGGGTATTGAATTGGATGATCAGCCATGCTCGTAATGAATGGTGGAGCAGCCTCGAACCGCCTCCTGCTTCTATCTTCTATGTTTCTATGAGTGATGGGTGCCAGAGGAGGTGGTGGAAGCAGGCACATTAGCAACATTTAAGAGGCATCTTGACAGACAAACAGAGGGATAGAATCGACATATGGGCAATAAGGATTAGGAATTCATAAAATCACAGAATCCCAACAGTACAGAAGGTGGTCATTCGGCCCATTGAGTCTACACTGCCAACAATCTCACCCAGGCCCTATCCCTGTAACCCCACATATTTACCCTGCTAACCCACCTGACACTACGGTGCAATTTAGCATGGCCAATCAACCTAACCTGCACATCTTTTAGACTGTGGCAGGAAACCAGAGCACCCGGAGGAAACCCACGCAAACACGGGGAGAACGTACAAACTCCACACAGACAGTGACCCAACTCGGGAATTGAACCAGGGTCCCTGGTGCTGTGAGGCAGCAGTGCTAACCACTGTGCCACTGTGCCGCCCTCAAATTGATGCAGGCTTGGTGGGCTGAAGGGTCTGCTCCTGTGCTGGTATTGTTCTTTGTTTTTTGTGACAAAAGAAGAAAAAACAAATGTCCATGGTGGGTAAGTTGTTGGAGGGAATTCTGAGAGACAGGATCTTCATGCTACAGCTTCAAGCTCTCCTGCCGTGACTAAACTCCTTTAAGTTTAAAAACTTTGCAAGGCTTTTTAAAGAATATCAAATAATTCCTTACCCTTTCTTAAACAATGACTTACAATTTGATATTGTTTGGAAATACCCACCAAGTCTGACTCACCAATCAGCTGCTTCTGTTGGGAAACTGCTTCACGGCGATGTGACCGCAAGGACACTCAGTGCAGAATCTTCCCACATTTTCTCTAATTTATCCTTCGTCTTAATTTCATTTTGTACATTTTTTTTGCAACTATTTTTTTCAAGTTTGCTGTCAATCATTTCTCCTTAGAATCATAGAGGTTTACAGCATGGAAACAGGCCCTTCGGCCCAACTTGTCCATGCCGCCCAGTTTTTACCATTTAAGCTAGTCCCAATTGCCCGCATTTGGCCCATATCCCTCTATACACATCTTACCCATGTAACTATCTAAATGCTTTTTAAAAGACAAAATTGTACCCGCCTCTACTACTACCTCTGGCAGCTTGTCCCAGACACTCACCACCCTCTGTGTGAAACAATTGCCACTCTGGACACTTTTGTATCTCTCCCCTCTCATCTTAAACCTACGCCCTCTAGTTTCAGACTCCCCTATTTTTGGGAAAAGATGTTGACCATCTACTTCATCTATGCCCCTCATTATTTTATAGACCTCTATCAGATCACCCCTCAGCCTCCAATGCTCCAGGGAAAAAAGTCCCAGTCTATCCAGCCTCTCCTTATAACTCAAACTTTTTTTTAAACGCAGGTTGCTTAGGTGTTTTAATATCTTCTCGAGAGCTTTAATTCTTTTTGCTGGGATCTAGGTGTGCAGATCCATAGTTCCTTGAAGGTGGCAACTCAGGTGGACAAGGTGGTCAGGAAGGCGTATGGCATGCTGGCCTTCATCGGTCAGGGCGTTGAGTATAGGAATTGGAAAATCATGTTGCAGCTGTATAAGACTTTGGTTAGGCTGCATTTGGAGTATTGTGGACAATTCTGGTCACCACATTACCGGAAGGATGTTGATGCAGTGGAAAGGGTGCAGAAGAGATTTACCAGGATGTTGCCTGGTTTGGAGGATATGGACTATGAAGAAAGGTTGAATAAATTTGGATTGTTTTCATTGGAGTGTCGTAGGATGAGGGGGGACCTGATAGAGGTTTACAAGATTATGACAGGCTTGAATAGAGTGGATAGTCAGAGTCTTTTTCCCAGGGTCGAAGGGTCAATTACTCGGGGGCATAGGTTGAGAGTGCGAGGGGGAAAGTTTAAAAGGGATGTAAAGGAACAAGTTTTTCACACAGAGGGTGGTGAATGCCTGGAATGCGCTGCCGGAGGAGGTGATGGAAGCAGATTCTATAACAATGTTCAAGAGACATCTGGATAGATACATGAAAAGGCAGGGAATAGAGGGATATGGACCACGTAGAGGAAAGAAAATATTAGATTAGAGAGGCATCTGTCAGCACAGACATGGTGGGCCGAAGGGCCTGTTCCTGTGCTGTACTGTTCTTTGTTCTGATTCCTCTTTATGTTTAATAGTTCTTAGTTTTATTTGAAGTCTTTAATTTCTGCACTTCTTATGAGGGGAATCTAGCATGTTCTTGGTGGATATATACTTTCACAAATGGAATCCTCATTTCTATTTGTCTTAATGTCAGCCAAACCCTTTTGGCTTCACTGTTGGTCAGGTCTGTCTTTGACAAAGTGTTGACTTGCTTCCATTTTGCAATTCTCTCATTACCCTTCCTTTGGTAATTTAATGTCTTTCCGTGCTCTCCTGCTGGGCCTTTTCTGTTGCCTCCTCTTTGAGGTTTTCCATTACCTCTTCCGTGAGGTCTTTGTTGCTCATGGCTTTTTTTGAGAGTTGCCCTCTATCTGGGGTCTTCTCCAATTTTCCTGTCCATTGCCATTTGGTCCTTCTTGTGGTTACTGTTCAAAATGCATTGCCACATTAAATGTATTAACTTTCAATTCATTGCCTCTTCAAAACCACTTTAAGACTCAACTTTCCTTCACTGTTGGCAACTGCTGGTTGTGTCTTTCTTGTGCTCATTAAAGTCTTGGCTTGAATCCTAACTGCTCCTTTTTGAATCCTTTTAAAAAACTTTAAAAATTTCTCTTTACAAGTCCTTCTAGCAACCTCTGCAGCTTTTCATTTTCCTTTGGCTGCTTGGATAGTCCTTGTTTTTCAACTTTTGATGTGCTCATCTTTTGGAGATTTCACTTGGACTCCAGTCCAAGTGAAATCGTTTTAAATTTATTTTTGTTTAAACAGAGAGGTCTTCTCTTCTTTTGAAAATGTCACTACCTGTGGACCACACCAGCTACATCTTCCTCCAAATCATTTATATATATCACAAACAGCAGAGGTCCCAGTACAGAGCTCTGTGGAACACCACTAGTCACAGACCTCCAACCGGAAAAAGACCCCTCCACTACTACCCTCTGACTTTTATGGCTAAGCCAGTTGTCCACCCATCTAGCTAGCTCACCTTTTATCCTGTGAGATTTAACCTTTTGCACCAGCCTGCCATGAGGGACCTTGTCAAACGCTTTACTAAAATCCATATAGACGACATCCACGGCCCTTCCCTCGTCAATCGTTTTTGTCACCTCCTCAAAAAACTCAACCAAATTTGTGAGGCATGACCTCCCTCGTACAAAACGATGCTGTCTATCGCGGGACCAATATCCTGGCGGGAAGGTTGGCTAAGGCTACTGGGGAGAGTTTAAACTAGATAGGTTGGGGGAAGGGGATCGAGACGAGGTGACTGGGAGCGAGGAACTTAGCTTGCAAACAGAGAAGGGTTATAGACGGTGCAAGAGGGAGGATGGACGGGAGATAGAGCAGGGGAGAGCTCAGACCAAAGGATTGAGATGTGTTTACTTTAATGCCAGGAGTATAGTGAATAAAGGGGATGAGCTCAGAGCGTGGATCGATGCCTGGAAGTGTGATGCTACAGGTGCCGGGATTCAGATGTTTCAGGAAGGACAGGGAGGGAGGCAAAAGAGGGGGTGGAGTGGCACTGCTGATCAGGGACAGTGTCACAGCTGTAGAGAAGGTGTATGCTGTGGAGGGATTGTCTACAGAGTCTCTGTGGGTGGAAGTTCGGAGTGGGAAGGGGTCGATCACTTTGCTGGGAGTTTTCTATAGGCCGCCCAATAGTGACTGGGAGGTGGAGGAGCAGATAGGGAAACATATAAGACCATAAGACCATAAGACATAGGAGCGGAAGTAAGGCCATTCGGCCCATCGAGTCCACTCCACCATTCAATCATGGTTGATTTCAACTCCATTTACCCGCTCTCTCCCCATAGCCCTTAATTCCTCGAGAAATCAAGAGTTTATCAATTTCTGTCTTGAAGACGCTCAACGTCTCGGCCTCCACAGCCCTCTGTGGCAATGAATTCCACAGACCTACCACCCTCTGGCTGAAGAAATTTCTCCTCATCTCTGTTCTAAAGTGACTCCCTTTTATTCTAAGGCTGTGCCCCCGTGTCCTAGTCTCCCCTGCTAATGGAAACAACTTCCCTACGTCCATCCTATCTAAGCCGTTCATTATCTTGTAAGTTTCTATTAGATCTCCCCTCAACCTCCTAAACTCCAATGAATATAATCCCACGATCCTCAGACGTTCATCGTGTGTCAGGCCTACCATTCCTGGGATCATCCGTGTGAATCTCCGCTGGACCCGCTCCAGTGCCAGTATGTCCTTCCTGAGGTGTGGGGCCCAAAATTGCTCACAGTACTCCAAATGGGGCCTAACCAGTGCTTTATAAAGCCTCAGAAGTACATCCCTGCTTTTGTATTCCAAGCCTCTTGAGATAAATGACAACATTACATTTGCTTTCTTAATTACGGACTCAACCTGCAAGTTTACCTTTAGAGAATCCTGGACTAGGACTCCCAAGTCCCTTTGCACTTTAGCATTATGAATTTTGTCACCGTTTAGAAAATAGTCCATGCCTCTATTCTTTTTTCCAAAGTGCAAGACCTCGCACTTGCCCACGTTGAATTTCATCAGCCACTTCTTGGACCACTCTCCTAAACTGTCTAAATCTTTCTGCAGCCTCCCCACCTCCTCAATACTACCTGCCCCTCCACCTATCTTTGTATCATCGGCAAACTTGGCCAGAATGCCCCCAGTCCTGTCATCTAGATCGTTAATATATAAAGAGAACAGCTGTGGCCCCAACACTGAACCCTGCGGGACACCACTTGTCACCGGTTGCCATTCTGAGAAAGAACCTTTTATCCCAACTCTCTGCCTTCTGTCTGACAGCCAATCATCAATCCATGTTAGTACCTTGCCTCGAATACCATGGGCCCTTATTTTATCCTGGAGAGTTGCAATAATAGCAGAGTTGTTGTGATGGGAGACTTTAATTTCCCAAACATAGATTGGAATATCCCGAGGGTAAGGGGATTGGATGGGGAGGAGTTCGTTAGGTGTGTTCAGGAGGGTTTCCTGACACAGCATGTGGACAAGCCTACAAGAGGAGAGGCTGTACTTGATTTGATACTGACCAATGAGCCTGGACAGGTGTCAGATCTCTCAGTGGGAGAGCATCTTGGGGATAGCGATCATAAGTCTATCTCCTTTATGCTTGCATTGGAAAAAGAGAGGATCAGGCAAGCTGGGAAAGCGTTTATATGGAGTAAGGGGAAATATGAAGACATAAGGCAGCAAATTAGAGGAGTAAATTGGAAGGAGGTATTCTCGGGGAAATGTACTGAAGAGAGGTGGCAGTTTTTCAAGGAATGTCTGTCTAGGGTTCTATAGGACAAAGTTCCGAGGAGTTGGTAGGTTGAAGGAACCGTGGTGCACGAAAGCTGTGCGGGACCTAGTCGAGAAGAAAAGGAAAGCGTACAAAAGGTTCAGAGAGCTTGGCGAAGATAGGGATCTAGATGAGTATACGGCTTGTAGGAAGGGACTAAAGAAGGAAATTAGGAGGGCCAGAAGGGGTCACGAGAAGGCCTTGGCAAGTAGAATTAAGGAAAACCCTAAGGCGTTCTATAAATATGTGAAGTAGTGGTCCATTTTGGCAGGTCAAATGGGATGAAGGAGTACAATATAAAGGGAAAGACTCTTAATACGGTAGAGGATCAGAAGGACCTTGGGGTCCGGGTCCATAGGACTCTAAAATTGGCCCCGCAGGTGGAGGAGGTGGTTAAGAAGGCGTATGGTGTGCTGGCCTTTATCAAGCGAGGGATTGAGTTTAGGAGTCCGGGGATAATGATGCAGCTATATAAGACCCTCGTCAGACCCCACTTGGAGGACTGTGCTCAGTTCTGGTCGCCTCATTACAGGAAGGATGTGGAAAAGATTGAAAGGGTGCAGAGGAGATTTACAAGGATGTTGCCTGGATTGAGTGGCATGCCTTAGGAAGATAGGCTGAGGGAGCTCGGCCTTTTCTCCTTGGAGAGACGAAGGATGAGAGGAGACCTAATAGAGGTATATAAGATGTTGAGAGGCATAGATCGGGTGGACTCTCAGAGGCTTTTTCCCAGGGTGGAAATGTCTGCTACGAGAGGACACAGGTTTAAGGTGCTGGGGGGTAGGTACAGGGGAAATGTTCGGGGTAAGTTTTTCACACAGAAGGTGGTGGGCGAGTGGAATCGGCTGCCGTCAGTGGTGGTGGAGGCAAACTCAATAGGGTCTTTTAAGAGACTCCTGGATGAGTACATGGGACTTAATAGGATGGAGGGTTATAGGTAGGCCTAAAAGGTAGGGATATGTTCGGCACAACTTGTGGGGCCGAAGGGCCTGTTATGTGCTGTAGTTTTCTATGTTTCTATGAATGAGATTATTCAGTTCTAAATGTGCATATATCCTATCTCTAAGAATCTTCTCCAACAATTTCCCTACCACGGACGTCAAGCTTACCGGCCTATAATTACCCGGGTTATCCTTGCTACCCTTCTTAAATAACGGGACCACATTTGCTATCCTCCAATCCTCTGGGACCTCACCTGTGTGCAGTGAAGAGACAAAGATTTCTGTTAGAGGCCCAGCAATTGCATCTCTCGCCTCCCTGAGGAGTCTAGGATAGATGCCATCCGGCCCTGGGGATTTGTCTGTCTTAATGTTTCCTAAAAAACCTCACACTTCCTCCCTTGTAATTGAGATTTTTTCTAACGGGTCAACACATCTCTCTGAGACACTACCAGTCAACATGTCCCTCTCCTTTGTGAATACTGATGCAAAGTTTTTGTTTAGGATCTCTCATCCTTTCTTTTCATGGGTTGGTGTGGGCTCAATGGGCCGAAGGAGCTCTTCTGCACTGTATGATTCTATAAATCTATGGAAGGTTCCAGAATGTTTCACAATTACTGTCACAGTACACTAAGAATATGCTTTTGGTGCTGGGTTTCTGTGGGGTTTGGTACACTGGGTGAATGTTATGCCCCTTGAGCAACTGGTGCAGAAGGTGAAGTCGCATGGGATCAGAGGTGAGCTGGCAAGGTGGATACAAAACTGGCTCGGTCAAAGAAGACAGAGGGTAGCAGTGGGTGTGTTTCTGAATGGAGGGCTGTGACAAGTGGTGTTCCTCAGGGATCAGTGCTGGGACCTTTGCTGTTTGTAATATATATAAATGATTTGGAGGAAAATGTAACTGGATTGATTAGTAAGTTTGCGGACGACACAAAGGTTGGTGGATTTGCGGATAGCGATGAGGACCATCAGAGGATACAGCAGGATATAGATCAGTTGGAGACTTGGGCGGAGAAATGGCAGATGGAGTTTAAACCAGACAAATGTGAGGGAATGCATTTTGGAAGGTCTAATACAGATAGGAAATATACAGTAAATGGCAGAACCCTTAGGAGTATTGATAGGCAAAGGGATCTGGGTGTACAGGTACACAGGTCACTGAAAGTGGCAATGCAGGTGGAGAAGGTAGTCAAGAAGGTAGTCAAGAAGGCATATGGCATGCTTGCCTTCATCAGCATTGAGTTTAATAATTGGCAAGTCATGTTGCAGCTTTATAGAACCTTAGTTAGGCCGCACTTGGAATATAGTGTTCAATTCTGGTCGCCACACTACCAGAAGGATGTGAAGGCTTTGGAGAGGGTACAGAAAAGATTTACCAGAATGTTGCCTGGTATGGAAGGCATTAGCTATGAGGAGAGGTTGGAGAAACTTGGTTTGTTCTCACTGGAACAACGGAGGTTGAGGGGAGACCTGATAGAAGTCTACAAGATTATGAGAGGCATGTACAGCGTGGATAGTCAGAAGCTTTTTCCCAGGATGGAAGAGCCAATTACTAGGGGGCATAGGTTTAAAGTGCAAGGGGCAAGGTTTAAAGGAGATGTACGAGGCAGATTTTTTATACAGAGAGTAGTGGGTGCCTGGAACTCACTGCCGGGGGAGGGAGTGGAAGCGGATACGGTAGTGAGTTTTAAGGGGCGTCTTGACAAGTACATGAATAGGATGGGAATAGAGGGATATGGTCCCCGGAAGGGTAGGAGGTTTTAGTTAAGTCGGGCAGCATGGTCGCTGCAGGCTTGGAGGGCCGAAGGGCCTGTTCCTGTGCTGTAATTGTCTTTGTTCTTTGTTCTTTGAAGAGCACTGTGCGATTTTTAACCACCAGGAACCTTGGTTTAATACTCAACCTAAACTGTGTGGCTCTTAGTCCAATATCCACTGAGCTCATTTGTACCTCCCATTTTGCAGTTTGACTCCACATTCCTCGATACCAGATACAGTTACTCACTGAAGGACAAGTATTTCCTCTGTGGAACAAGTTCTGTAATCTCAGTGATTTCATAAACTAAGAATCTGCTTTTCATTCCGCTGTGGGGCTGGATAAAGATTGGAGTTTTGACATCCGCCCAGGAACACAGCTGAGCTGCTCCTTACCTTCTAACAAGTTGTGTTGGGAAGTTGCAACACTTCTTTTCTGAATTTTCTTGAAGAAAACAGTCAGGTTGGAGATCCTATTGCCCATGAGGAAAGATCCTGCCAATAAGGAGAGCGACTCCCTCTCTCTCTCACCTCTCCTCTCTCTCTCCCTGTCACTCTCCCTGTCACTCCTCTCTCTCTCCCTCTCTCTCCCCCTCTCACTCTCTCTCTCCCTCTCACTCTCTCCCTCTCTCTCACTCTCTCACGCTCTCTCCCTCTCTCTCCCTCTCTATCCCTCACTCTCTCCCTGTCACTCTCTCCCTCTCTCTCTCCCTCTCCCTTCCTCTCTCCCTCCCTCTCTCTCACTCCCTCAGCCCCTCTCTCTCCCTCTCTGTCCCCCTCCCTCTCTCTCTCTCCCTCACTGTCTCACTTTCTCTCACTCTCTCCCTGTCACTCTCTCCCTCTCTCCCTCAGCCCCCCCTCTCTCTCCCTCACCCTCTCACTCACTCTCTCTCCCTCTCTGTCCCCCTCACTCTCTCACTCTCTCTCTCTCTCACACTCTCTCACTCTCTCCCTCACCCTTTCTCTCTTCCTCTCTGTCCCTCTCCCTCTTTCTCTCTCCCTCACCCTCTCACTCTCACTCACTCTCTCTCCCTCTCTCCCTCACCCTCTCACTCTCTCTCCCTCTCTGTCCCCCTCCCTCTCTCCCTCACCCTCTCTCCCTCTCTGTCCCCCTCCCCCACTCTCTCACACACTCACTCACTCCCTCACCCTCTCGCTGTCAATCACTCTCTCTCCCTCTCTGTCCCCCTCCCCCACTCACACACTCACTCACTCTTTCCCTCACCCTCTCTCTCTCCCTCTCTGTCCCTCTCCCTCTCTCTCCCTCACCCTCGCACTCTCACTCACTCTCTCTCCCTCTCTGTCCCCCTCCCTCTCACTTTCTCACTCTCTCTCACTCACATCGCCTGATTCTCTCATGTCTGGACCATCCTGTTTATTGGCTCAGATTCACTTTGGGAAAGTTGCCTTGCAATCTTCGTCTGCCACTGATTTCATTGAAGTTTTCTCTTTCTCTATTTCCTCAATCCGCGGATATTTCTCATTTATTAGATATATTTATACCTTCTATCTTTCCTGTATTTTCTCTCTCTCTCGAGGTATTTCTCGCTGCTATAGAAACCCCTGCTTCATTGTTCAGTATCACTCCGTCACTTGGCAGATTGAGTCACTGACGCTCAGGAGATGATGGTGAGAGAGGGACTTTCTCCTGAATTTCCAGCCAGTCTCAGCGACAGGGAATCCAGCTCCTTCCTGGATCCACACCTCCCACAGATACCCCTCTTTATCTGTGTTTGTCCCGAGCTCCGGGATTCCGCTTTTCCTCCAAATCTCCAGGAAACGTTTCCATGATTTTCAGAAACGTTCTGGGGAATCCCCCCCTTCCCCGTTCCACTCAGCCTCCGGGAGAATATCCACATGGAATCCAGCTCGGTTCCAGTCTGGGACACGGGAAGATTCCACTTCCCCATCCTAACTGGAGTGAGGTGCTACAGGAATGCAGCAGTCTGCATCTTGGCTCCGAGGTAAAGTCTAATCAGGTGAACCAAACCCAAGGGACAGAGAGAGGTGGTGGGGAGACTCACAGGGACAAGGCGGTTCCAGTAGTTAATTGGGATTATTCAGCATTAACTTTACCCTTTGTTGAAACAATTTCTGAAACATGAAGGAAAGCTATTCATCGGCGATGGTTTCCACAGGGGGAGGCAATGTCCTAGTGGTATTATCACTTGATGATTAATCCAGAAACTCAGCTAATATCCTGGGGACCCGGGTTCGAATCCCACCACGGCAGATGGTGGAATTTGAATTCAACAAAGTATCTGGAATTAAGAATATACTGATGACCATGAAACCATTGTCGATTGTCAGAAAAACCCATCTCGTTCACTAATGTCTTTCAGGGAAAGAAATCTGCCGTCCTTACCTGGTCTGGCCTACATGTGACTCCAGAGAAACAGCAATGTGGTTGACTCTCAACAATTGCCCTCTGAACAAAGGGTAACAAGGGATGGAAACATAGAAACATAGAAAAACTACAGCACAAAACAGGCCCTTCGGCCCCACAGGTTACATAGAACATAGAACAGTACAGCACAGAACAGGTCCTTCAGCCCACGATGTTGTGCCGAGCTTTATCTGAAACCAAGATCAAGCTATTCCACTCCCTATCATCCTGGTGTGCTCCATGTGCCTATCCAATAACCGCTTAAATGTTCCTAAAGTGTCTGACTCCACTATCACTGCAGGCAGTCCATTCCACACCCCAACCACTCTCTGCGTAAAGGACCTACCTCTGATATCCTTCCTATATCTCCCACTAGTTGTGCCGAACATATCCCTACCTTTTAGGCCTACCTATAACCCTCCATCCTATTAAGTCCCATGTACTCATCCAGGAGTCTCTTAAAAGACCCGATTGAGTTTGCCTCCACTACCACTGACAGCAGCCGATTCCACTCGCCCACCACCCTCTGTGTGCAAAACTTCCCCCTAACATCTCCCCTGTACCTACCCCCCAGCACCTTAAACCTGTGTCCTCTCGTAGCAGCCATTTCCACCCTGGGAAAAAGCCTCTGAGAGTCCACCTGATCTATGCCTCTCAACATCTTATATACCTCTGTTAGGTCTCCTCTCATCCCACGTCTCTCCAAGGAGAAAAGACCGAGCTCCCTCAGCCTATCCTCATAAGGCATGCCACTCAATCCAGGCAACATCCTTGTAAATCTCCTCTGCACCCTTTCAATCTTTTCCACATCCTTCCTGTAATGAGGTGACCAGAACTGAGCACAGTCCTCCAAGTGGGGTCTGACGAGGGTCTTATATAGCTGCATCATTATCCCCGGACTCCTAAACTCAATCCCTCGATTGATAAAGGCCAGCATACCATTCGCCTTCTTAACCACCTCCTCCACCTGCGGGGCCGATTTTAGTGTCCTATGGACCCGGACCCCAAGGTCTTTCTGATCCTCTACAATACTAAGAGTCTTTCCCTTTATATTGTACTCCTTCATCCCATTTGACCTGCCAAAATGGACCACTACGCATTTATCTGGGTTGAAGTCCATCTGCCACTTCTCCACCCAGTCTTGCATCCTATCTATGTTCCTCTGTAACTTCTGACATCCCTCCAGACTATCCACAACCCCACCAACCTTTGTGTCGTCGACAAACTCACCAACCCATCCCTCCACTTCCTCATCCAGGTCATTTATGAAAATGACAAACAGCAAGGGTCCCAGAACAGATCCCATGCCCTCTCACGTTTTCTAGAAGCCTTGCATGGGGGACCTTATCAAACGCCTTGCTAAAATCCATATAAACCACATCTACCGCTTTCCCTTCATCAATGTGTTTAGTCACATTTTCGAAGAACTCCACCAGGCTCGTAAGGCACGATCTGCCTTTGACAAAGCCATGCTGAGTATTCTTGAACATACTAAACCTCTCTAAATGCTCATAAATCTTGTCCCTCAGGATCTTCCCCATCAGCTGACCAACCACTGAGGTTAAACTCATCGGTCGGTAATTTCCTGGGCTATCCCTATTCCCCTTCTTGAAAATAGGAACCACATCCGCAATCCTCCAATCCTCCGGCACCTCTCCCGTCTCCATCGATGACTCAAAGATCATCGCCAGAGGCTCTGCAATCTCTTCCCTCGCCTCCCACAGTAACCTGGGGTACATCCCATCCGGACCTGGCGACTTATCTATCTTGATGCCATTCAAAGATTCCAGCACAACCTCTTTCTTAAAGTCTACATACTCAATCTTTTCAGTCCACCGCAAGCCCGCAGTACATCCACCCATGTCCTTCTCCTCTGAAAACCGAGGCAAAATACTCATTAAACACCTATCCCATTTCTACTGGTTCCGTACAGATTTTCCCGCCTTCACCTTTTATAGGCCCTATTCCTTCACACCTCATCCTTTTACTCTTCACATATTTATAGAACGCCTTAGGGTTTTCCTTAATCCTACCTGCCAAGGCCTTCTCGTGACCCCTTCTGGCTTTCCTAATTTCCTTCTTTAGTCCCTTCCTACAAGCCGTATACTCATCTAGATCCCTATCTTTGCCAAGCTCTCTGAACCTTTTGTACGTTTTCCTTTTCTTGGCGTCTAGGTCCCGCACAGCTCTCAATGGGCAACAAATGCTGGCCAGCCAGTAATGTCCATGTCCCACGAATAAATAATAAAAAAACTTTCCTCCAATTACTGCCACCGCTTCACACAGTCTCTTGAATTGTTTTCTCTGCAGTAGCATTCAGAGAGGGAAAATGTAACTGGATTGATTAGTAAGTTTGCGGACGACACAAAGGTTGGTGCATTTGCGGATAGCGATGAGGATCATCAGAGGACACGGCAGGATATTGATCAGTTGGAGACTTGGGCGGAGAGATGGCAGATGGAGTTTAATCCAGACAAATGTGAGGGAATGCATTTTGGAAGATCTAATTAAAAATAGGAAATATGCAGTAAATGGCAGAACTCTTCAGAGTATTGATAGGCAGAGGGATCTGGGTGTACAGGTACACAGGTCACTGAAAGTGGCAACTCAGGTGGAAGAGGTAGTCAAGGAGGCATATGGCATGCTTGCCTCCATCAGCCGGGGCACTGAGTTTAAAAATTGGCAAGTCATGTTGCAGCTTTATAGAACCTTATAGAACAAGGTAAATGAGTTGATGGTGCAAATCAGCACAAGTGGGTACGATCTAGTGGCCATTACATAAACGTGGCTGAAAGGTGACCAGGACTGGGAGATGAATATCCAGGGGTATCAGGAGTTTAGGAAGAATAGACAGGAAGGAAAAGGTGGTGGGGTCGCGCTATTAATAAGAGATAATATCAGGGTAGTACTGAGGGATGACATAGGCTCTGAGGAACAAAACGTGGAATCATTATGGGGAGAGATGAGGAATAGTAGAGGGAGAAAGACACTAGTAGGTGTGGTATATAGGCCCCCAAATAATAATGTTGAGGTAGGGAGGGCTGTAAACAAGCAGATAAGGGATGCGTGTAAAAACGGAACGGCAATAATCATGGGGGACTTCAACATGCACATTGACTGGCAGACTCAAGTCGGTAAGGGTGGAATGGAGGAAGAGTTCTTAGAATGCTGTCGGGATAGTTTCCTTGAACAGCATGTTACGGAACCGACGAGGGAACGAGCTATTTTGGATCTGGTATTGTGTAACGAGGTAGGTAGAATTAAGGATCTTATTGTGAAGGACCCTCTTGGGTCTAGTGACCACAATATGGTCGAATTTCTGATTCAGATGGAAGAGGAGAAAGTTTGGTCCCAAACCAGTGTCCTCTGTTTGAACAGAGGGAAATATGATAGGATGAGGGATGAATTGGCTAAGGTAGACTGGGAGAGCAGGCTGGCAGGTAGGATAGCTGAGGAACAGTGGAGGATTTTTAAGGAGATCCTTTTCAGTTCTCAGCAAAAATATATTCCAGCAAAAAACAAGGATTGTAAGAAAAGGGAGAACCAGCCGTGGATAACGAAGGAAATAAAGGAGAGTATTACAATAAAAACAGCTGCGTACAGAGTGGCCAAAAATAGTGGAGAAACAAGTGATTGGGAAAAATTTAAGAAACAACAAAGAGAGACTAAGAAAGCGATAAAGAAAGGAAGGATAGACTATGAAGCTCGGCTAGCAATTAATATAAAAAATGATAGTAAAAGTTTTTATAAATATATAAAAAGGAATAGAGTGGCTAGAGTGAATGTTGGACCCTTGGAGGACGAGAGGGGGGAGTTAATAGTGGGAAATGAGGATATGGCTGAGTCTTTAAATAAGTTTTTTGTGTCGGTCTTCACGGTGGAGGACACAAATAGTTTGCCAAATATTAACGATAGAGGGTTGGCAGCAGGAGAAATACTTAACATAGAACATAGAACAGTACAGCACAGAACAGGCCCTTCGGCCCACGATGTTGTGCCGAGCTTTATCTGAAACCAAGATCAAGCTATCCCACTCCCTATCATCCTGGTGTGCTCCATGTGCCTATCCAATAACCGCTTAAATGTTTCTAAAGTGTCTGACTCCACTATCACTGCAGGCAGTCTTAATACAATTAATGTTACCAGAGAGGCAGTGCTGGGTAGACGAATGGGACTGAAGGTGGACAAGTCCCTGGGTCCGGATGGAATGCATCCCAGGGTATTGAAAGAAATGTCAGAGGTAATAGTGGATGCGTTAGTGATTATTTATCAAAACTCGTTGCATTCTGGGGTAGTGCCGGTTGATTGGAAAACGGCTAATGTTACGCCGCTGTTTAAAAAAGGAAGGAGACAAAAGGCAGGTAACTATAGGCCGGTCAGCTTAACGTCTGTAGTAGGGAAAATGCTGGAATCCATTATTAAAGAGGAGATAGCAGGGCATCTGGATAGAAATGGTTCGATCAATCAGACGCAGCATGGATTCATGAGGGGAAAGTCGTGCTTGACGAACATGTTGGATTTTTATGAAGATGTGACTAGGGCGGTTGATGGAGGAGAACCGGTGGATACGGTGTTTTTGGATTTCCAAAAGGCGTTTGATAAGGTGCCCCATAAAAGGCTGCTGAAGAAGATTAGGGCTCACGGAGTTGGGGGTAGTGTGTTAAAGTGGATTGGGGACTGGCTATCCGACAGGAAGCAAAGAGTCGGAATAAATGGGTGTTTTTCCGGTTGGAGGAAGGTAACTAGTGGCGTGCCGCAGGGATCGGTACTCGGGCCGCAACTATTTACCATTTATATAGATGATCTGGAGGAGGGGACGGAGTGTAGGGTAACGAAGTTTGCAGACGACACAAAGATAAGTGGAAAAGTGAATCGTGTGGAGGACGGAGAAGATCTGCAGAGAGATTTGGACAGGCTGAGTGAGTGGGCGAGGATATGGCAAATGGAGTATAACGTTGATAAATGCGAGGTTATACACTTTGGAGGAAATAATAACAAATGGGATTACTATCTCAATGGAAACAAATTAAAACATGCTACCGTGCAAAGGGACCTGGGGGTCCTTGTGCATGAGACGCAAAAGCCCAGTCTGCAGGTACAACAGGTGATCAAGAAGGCAAATGGGATGTTGGCCTATATCGCGAGGGGGATAGAATATAAAAGCAGGGATGTCTTGATGCACCTGTACAGGGCATTGGTGAGGCCGCAGCTGGAATACTGTGCGCAGTATTGGTCCCCTTATATGAGGAAGGATATATTGGCATTGGAGGGAGTGCAGAGAAGGTTCACCAGGTTGATACCGGAGATGAGGGGTTTGGATTATGAGGAGAGGCTGAGGAGATTGGGTTTGTACTCGTTGGAGTTTAGAAGGATGAGGGGGGATCTTATGGAGACTTATAAGATAATGTGGGGGCTGGATAGGGTGGAGGCGGAGAGATTCTTTCCACTTAGTAAGGAAGTTAAAACTAGAGGACACAGCCTCAAAATAAAGGGGGGTCGGTTTAAGACAGAGTTGAGGAGGAACTTCTTCTCCCAGAGGGTGGTGAATCTCTGGAATTCTCTGCCCACTGAGGTGGTGGAGGCTACCTCGCTGAATATGTTTAAAGCGCGGATGGATGGATTCCTGATCGGTAAGGGAATTAAGGGTTATGGGGATCAGGCGGGTAAGTGGTACTGATCCACGTCAGATCAGCCATGATCTTATTGAATGGCGGGGCAGGCTCGAGGGGCTAGATGGCCTACTCCTGCTCCTATTTCTTATGTTCTTATGTTCTTATGACATAATACGGGATTGGGCTGCTTTATTTAATCGCGGGTGCCACCAGGTGCGGAGCAATATTCCACACATTCCCTCCTTGCCGAGGTGCGTATCTGAGTGCAAGCAATCAAGCAATAAAGGTAATAATGCATCAGGTACACAAACCTGGCCAGCTGGAGTAACTCAGAGGCCTGTTGACGCAGAATGCGAACATCCATGCGTCTTCAAAAGGTCTTGTGCGGAAGCAGGGGCATCCCCCTGTAAGCGCTGAATAGTGGCTATATCTGGCATGCCCGGTGTGTTCAAAGGAGGTGAGCGGTTTATCGCCTGCTTATTCATGGACGGCACGACCGTAGCGCCGGAGGCGGCAACGGCCTTGGCGGCACGATCAGCCAGAGCATTACCCTTAGTGACCAATGATGAGTCCGATGTGTGGGCTGCACACAAAGAACAAAGAACAATACAGCACAGGAACAGGCCCTTCAGCCCTCCAAGCATGCACCGCTCATGTGCCCACTAGACCATTCTTTTGTATCCCTCTATTCCCAGTCTGTTCATGTGGTTATCTAGATAAGACTTGTGGGAAAAATCCACTAGTAGTCAGACTTCGAGATTCAGAAAATACGATTTATTAAACGGAGCTCCGTGGAGACAAGGCACATGTCTGTAGCAAACCTTCTCTCACTAGTATGTCGGGAACGGTTCATTTTTATACCCTTTACACAATGGGTAAACCGGTGATTCGAACATTATCACATCGTTTAAGCAAGTACAAACAGGTATAGACATTTAACATTTTATGAATGGGTACATTTCCTCATGTCTGTATCTGTCAATGGTCAGTTTCGTCTCATTCAGGTGCTAATTGGTTTCCTCACATTCATATTTTCCTGCATTTCCCTAACGTTAATCTAAGCTCTTTGTTTCGGGGTTTCCTTATCTTAAAAGATGTTTTGACCCTTGGCTTGGCTTCCTGAGGTGTTTGTTTGCTATGAGTCACTGTCTGTGATTTGGGAATGGCTTGTCTGTTAGGTTTTGACTTAAAGTGATTTCTGTACAGCAGGAGCCTGTGTCTGCTCTTCTGGCTTCTTTCGCAGTTAACCCTTTATGTGCCAGGCAGCCATTTTAAAGTGTGCTCCCTTGTATTTTTCCCCTTACAGTCCCTCTTTTTGGCCGGATTATAGCTTGAACAATCCCCAGACCAACAATCATACATTCACATATACAGGTCTTCGTTCTTCTCTCCTTCTTTGCTTCTTTCGATGTCTTTATTTCTTCCAGTATCTTCATTTCTTCTGACGTCTTCGGGGATCTTCATTAGGGGCTCTTCTTCGATGTACAAACTGGCTCCTGGCACATTTCTTGTCAACATGATTTTAAAACAGACTTTAAGGCATCCCACAGTCAGACAACAGACAATTATAATGACAATGAGTATGACCAATCCATGTAACAGGTACGATTCCCAGGATTCTCCCACCAGCCATGCCAGCCAACTACTTCCTCTCTTGGGTCCCTGTCTAAAGTTATCAAGTTGCGTCCTGATGTCATTGATGAGCTGTGTAATATTGTAAGACTCATCTGTGACATGGGTTATGCATTTGTTGCCTATGATTGCACATCCTCCCCCTTATTGTGCTAACTGGTAGTCCACTGCGTATCGTGTCTGCTGCGCATACAATCTTAGTTCAGCCATTTCTTGGTTAACAGCCTCCAATGCTTTTGAAGTGCTGTTTCCCAGGATTGTTAGTCCACAAACAATATGGTTTCTATTCTTTGCTCCAATTACCCCGGCTGACCCCCCTAGAGATAAAGCTCCGAGGAACCCATACCCCAGTGAGGATCCCAGTATACTCGGGGTTTCCCAGTCAGCGCAGAATTCCCTGCTAATAGCCCGGGTTACTATTCTCCTCCGAATGTACCCCTTCTGAGGGCATGGAACAGTCAGTGGCCCGATTGTTCCTACCGCAAAACGGTCTGGGAGGTTTGGTGTTTCTGTCATGTAGGTACCATTGAAGAGGAATACATACCCCTTCTTAGCCCGGTAACATTTAGTGTCCTGATTATGAGTTTGCTCATACTGCCAATTGTTCAGTTTATTTGGCTTCCCGTGTGATCCCACCACCTGGTAAGTATCAAAGGAGTATGTCCATTTGGCTGAGCTTACGTGAGTTCCATTACATTGCCCGCAAATAAGCTGTCTTCCCGCGGTTATATTTAAACATTTCCGTTCGTCACAAATACAAGTAATCTGTCCCTTGTTAATCCGACAATGTTGACGGACACACTGTGTCTGTACACAAGAATCATTCTTAGGGACTAAAGCATTGGCACATCCCCATCCCTGCCCCGTGAAACAAAGCGGATAGCTTGCAGTATCTGGGCAAGCTTTTCCTCCCTCCTGTTGGAACCCCCTGCATACAGGATCTGTGGGGTTTACAAGTCCCACACATCTCCCCTGTAAACCTCTTTTATATTTGCCAATTTGTCCCTTACAGGGTGTCTCTGATGCATCTATAGTATATAAGTCATAAGGGGTCCACCCAGGGGTGGCTACAAATAGGGCTTCTACAGATTGTGTTAACGGGTAACATACAGTTCGATTCCCGTGTAAATGTATGTGAGCTTTGTAAAACAAATTATCTTCCAGCCCAGTCAAATTTACAGTTGCCACAACACAAAATAATAGTTACATACGCGATTACATACATATCCGCAACAGTCATAAAACTTAACACTATAATTCAATTTTTTACAAGTTATTTTATTTATTAACCCGTGCACGCCGGCTCTTGCTTGCAGTCTTTGCCTGTGGTGAGGAAAGCAGTTCTGTTAGTCCATCAATTTAGCTACTTATCTCCTTTGTGTAATTTCAGTTGCGTCCAGTGCTTCCAGACACCTTTCCCTCTTATGTCTATACAGGCACAGGTGTCCCCACTAATTATAATTTCATATGGCCCATTCCACTTTGGTGCAAACCCTGATTTGTCGGGTAGTGTTTTCACTAGGACGCGACTTTCCACTGTTGGGACGTCAGGGAGCATTTCCAGCTCTCTCTCTGCGTCTTTTATTTGCTGATTATCTCTTACCAATTTGCGCATCCCTTTTAGCTGGGTGCTCAGGTCCAGAACGTATCTTTTGATTTTATCTTTTAGTGGACCGACATCGGTCCCACCTGTTATGATGCTTTCTGGTAATTGCATCGCCCGTCCTGTCATTAACTCATAAGGGGTTAATCCGGTTGTCCGGTTTGTGGTAGCTCTTAATTTCTTTAAAATAGTGGGCAATACCTCTGTCCACCTTCTCCCTGATGTTTGTATGGCTTTAGCTAGTGCATTATACATTTTAACTATATATCCCCCTTCCATAGAAAGCTTAGTGTGAATTAAATAACACTTTGTACTGGCCTTTTTTGGCTGCAATTGGACATCCATTCATTTGTATGTAATCTTATCAAAAGACATCGCTTTCCCCATTAAAATCACATGCCATACAGTTCCGATCTTTATATGATGTACTCTTACATTATCTCTAATTTGATCATTTGTTTGCGGGCAAGCGCCGCACCACAGTACTTCACAAAATAATTATGTTTTTATCAATACACAATATAGTATATGAATATATCATACAAAGTTGGTTAAGGCTTTTCAGGATTTGATGTTATTCTTGTGTCTATATGGCAGTGCTATACTGTATAATAAAAATAATCAAGCGGCAGTTGTATCATACCACTTTACACATCGTAACCGTGATATCCAAACCCTTTTAATTCAAGCCGTTTCTATTATTAAACTGAGCTCCGGATCAAAACCCCCACACTCTAGGAAAAGTAACAGGCGCCGAATCAAAATCAAAGTAGGTACAATACATACCAGTTATTTGATTAGGAACATTTTGGTTTCTTAACTGGCTAGATTTTAAGCTTTGCAGTGTTTTTATATTTGGCAAACCTTGAACAATAAATGGCACATGAAATTCCGACGGCAGTATATAATTTTAACTAGTTCAGAATATTAAACTATCTGACGTTCGTAAATCGCGATATTCTGCGATTAATACTGTATTTTACTGACTTGATATACTTTAAACTGACTCAGAGACAATATATTTACCTCAGTCTTTTGTTCCTGCTTTTCTACCTTTCCACAAAATAACTTATTTTCTTCTCTTAACTCCTCAACTAACCCTTATAATTTCTACTTCAAGACAAAGGAAAGAGCACATGATTCCTTCCAAGGTTTAAATTCTTTCTTAACATTAAAACATTGAAGCAAACAACAACAAAACATCCACGCAACCACTTTGTTTAAACACACACACACACACATGGAAGCTTCCAAAAGTCATTCCACAGCACATCCTTTTTCATTCAAACTTATAATTTCAAACTGGGATGAGAGTAAAACATTCAAAGAGAATACAGAACATTGATTAAGACAGTCGCTTTTATTCTTCTTTCCTCCAAACTGTAATTAACTCAAAACAGAAGTAAATTCAAGAAATCTTATCACTTTAATCTTTAACAGTTTTAACACTCCCCCAGCCCCCCTGAGGCTAAACCAAGGTGCAATGCACTGCACCCACTGCCTGCAACAAACATTCCACAGGAACAAACAGGCTTCTCCAGCTCCCTGCTCTCAATCTAATACAACAACAACCACCTACATTCGACAAGCTACCAGATCTCACAAACACACTGAAATACAAAAACTAAGAACTCTCCTATCCATCTCCAGGTATGCCACTAGCCCATTCTACCAATTCATCGTAATCTTGGGACATAATCACTCCCATTTTTAGGATGACCTGGTGAGAACTAGAGAGTCCATCCTTAAAAGCCTGGATGAACGCTCGATCTCCTCGCCCTGGATTCCCTTGTCCTGAGCACTCTTAGTATATCCGGAACAGTCGTTCCCCATACTCAGAGGCTCCTTCTCCCTTTAGCTGCCTTGTGGTGGTAATTCTGCTCCAGTTAGTGGGAGCATTCCCTAAGACCCTCTGAATTTTCTTCTTTAAACTGTAAGAAGGGTGCCTGTTGGGCATCTATTTCTGCTGTTAGGGGGATTACATGTGTCCACCGTCCCCCATTATAATCCTGTGCTATAGGGGCAACGGGTCCCCCTGCTACCTGCCTCCACTTATCCACTGGACAGGCTGCCCTGACCAGCTGGTGTATGTCTCTTAGGTGTAATTGATGTCCTACCCAGATTGTGTCTAATTCTTCCCAGAATGTAGTGTTCGCGCTTCTAGTTTGTAATTTGCCCAGGGAAGCCATTATCTGCTGTCTCTCACCTGGGGTAAAGGGTTTATAATTTGCTTTTGGTCACGCTGCGGTCCCCCCTCTAGTTATGGGCGCTAGGTTGTGTTCCAGCTGTTCCCATTCTTCTGAGGGTGTGGTTGGTCCTTGCTGGGTAGACTCATAAGAAGGTAGAGGATCAGTTTCTCCTCCCCATTGCCTTTCTAAAACCTGATTTTGTTTTTCCAGTTCCCTCACTCGGGATTCTAATTCTCTAATTCTTTCTTTATCCTCCCTCCATTTCCTCGTAGAGGCAACTACTTGTTCAATTAGACCTGCTAACTGATGTGTTAACATTATTCCTATTTTCTTCGTTCTGTTTCTTTTTTCTTTATCTATCCACTTTCTCTGCTGCTCTAAGGTTTGAGAAGTATCCCAGCCATCCTTTTGCATTCTCTTTATTAACTCCTTCCTGTCTGTCATGTAGATTTCAATCAGGGAACCTGCAGATCCCCTTTTAACTTCACTATCTGCCATTTCGCAGACTTCACTAACCCTGGCCACGATTATTCTTTAGTAAAGTGTGCTAACTACCGTAGGAACTTCACTACCCCCGGCCACTATTACTATTCTCAGCAAAGTGTGCTCTCTACCGTAGGGACTGCACTACCCCCGGCCACTATTACTATTCTCAGCAAAGTGTGCTAACTACCGTAGGGACTTCACTACCCCCGGCCACTATTGCTATTCTCACACCGTGTTTCACTGCCGTTACAGGGTTTCAAGTTATACTCACGGCTTCCACGATTACCACTTCGGCAATGTGCTTCTCCACCGGAGTCCGGTTTAGGTCAGAGTTGATCAAACTCCTGTTCCGCTTTTCACCACATTGACAGTACAGTTCCCAACTTTTCAATACTTTCATGCAATCAGATGGCAACTCTGCGTCTGTTCGCCACTACAGAGTTTGATGTTAAACCGACTTCTGCCCTTTTGTGCTTCACAATCCTTTAGTGCCCTTGGTGTCTCTCACTCACTTCAATTCCTGACCTTCACGTGGCAGATTTCTGCTCTTAATAGCCAGTCTAAGGCAGAGGTTTTGAGACAGGCACTACCTTGTCCTTTTGTCGATCAGCACAAATCACAGTTATTTATTACTATCAGCAGTTAGTACTTATCACTATAACAAATACTATCACAAATACACAGTACAAATATTTCCCCCTTATAAACCGTATTTTCCGATCCAGTCCGACTCTCACAGATTCCGCGATCTCTACCCCGGTTGCGACCGTGGCCAATGGGTCTCACCAGTAATAGGATCCTGCCGACTACGCCATTTGTTGTGGGAAAAATCCACTAGTAGTCAGACTTCGAGATTCAGAAAATACGATTTATTAAACGGAGCTCCGTGGAGACAAGGCACATGTCTGTAGCAAACCTTCTCTCACTAGTATGTCGGGAACGGTTCATTTTTATACCCTTTACACAATGGGTAAACCGGTGATTCGAACATTATCACATCGTTTAAGCAAGTACAAACAGGTATAGACATTTAACATTTTATGAATGGGTACATTTCCTCATGTCTGTATCTGTCAATGGTCAGTTTCGTCTCATTCAGGTGCTAATCGGTTTCCTCGCATTCATATTTTCCCGCATTTCCCTAACGTTAATCTAAGCTCTTTGTTTCGGGGTTTCCTTATCTTAAAAGATGTTTTGACCCTTGGCTTGGCTTCCTGAGGTGTTTGTTTGCTATGAGTCACTGTCTGTAATTTGGAAATGGCTTGTCTGTTAGGTTTTGACTTAAAGTGATTTCTGTACAGCGGGAGCCTGTGTCTGCTCTTCTGGCTTCTTTCGCAGTTAACCCTTTATGTGCCAGGCAGCCATTTTAAAGTGTGCTCCCTTGTATTTTTCCCCTTACAGACTTAAACGATCCCAGCATGTCCGCCTCAATCACCTTGCTTGGCAGTGCATTCCAGGCCCCCACCACCCTCTGTGTAAAATACGTCCCCTGACATCTGTGTTGAACCTTGCCCCCCTCACCTTGAATCCGTGACCCCTTGTGTTCGTCACCTCCGACCTGGGAAAAAGCTTCCCACTGTTCACTCTATCTATGCCCTTCATAATTTTATACACCTCTATTAGGTCGCCCCTCATCCTCCGTCTTTCCAGGGAGAACAACCCCAGTTTACCCAATCTCTCCTCATAGCTAAGACCCTCCATACCAGGCAACATCCTGGTAAACCTTCTCTGTTATCTCTCCAAAGCCTCCACGTCCTTCTGGTAGTGTGGCGACCAGAACTGGACGCAGTATTCCAAATGTGGCCGAACCATCGTTTTATACAGATGCAACATCATATGCCAACTTTTATGAAGTCGGAAAATATACCTCTATAGGCTGGTATGAGTCAAAATACAGTCATGCTTTATTCTCATAAGCTTATGGGAGAACTTGACCCCTTGAAAGCGGAAGCCAAAGTTCTCTCTGAACACAAGAAGCATGGATATTTATACATCAGGGTTCCCAATACAAGTCATGAAGCAAAGTCCAGTTAACAGTCCTTGATCGTAAATTATAGTTCTTTTAACAGCTTCTGGTAGTCTCTGGATCATGGTTAGAGACCATCCTGTATCCTTGGGTCATAAAGCACAATTCTTCTGGTCGTTGCAGTCAAGGTGTCACCTCTGGTCCCCTGCTCTTCCCGCAGCGTTTCCTTTGAAGTGACTGAGTGCAACTGTCCCAGTGGGAGTCCTCCTTCAAACGGCCATTCTCGCACTCTACCATTTGGTCGTTGCTTCCTCTGTTTAAATCATAGACAAGCCCACGCGAAAGAAAGACTTACCCCCTAACATCTATATTTAACTGTCTGTTTTATCAGAATGATATAAACAAGTGAGGGAACCATGAACAAATGGCTTATACTAAAAGTAAAAGATGAAAGACATGAACAAATGGCTTATGCTACTACCAGGAGCAATATAAACAAAGGGATGACTAGCCACAAGTAAACGATGTGTTTATGATACATTCCAGATACAAAGTTCAACCTTTTAGGCACAAAATACATTGAGTACAAAAAAAAACATTAACCCTTTCCCTTCTTCAATCCCCCCTTTTGGTCAAAGGCCAAGTGCAAACATGGCCCCATGACCAATTTAGAGCCAAATGTTACCAATACATATGGGCCTACCTCCTTCATCAGGAAGTCTGCCCCTTCTGCCTGTACACTTGCACTTGGCATAATCCGGGCTGTTACCGTTTTACATCAAGCGTTCAATAATGCCATACAAATACAACATGCGATAACAATGACAATTAATACAATTAACCCGTGCATCAGATATGATCCCCACGACCCGAACCATTGCCCCAGCGATCCCGGAGGGTTATAATTATGATATTGGCTCCCTTCACCTTGTATTGTCATAGCCACTCGTTTGATATGATCTGCCAAATGAGTTATATTTTCCGAAACATCTGGGATATACGTGCAGCATTCAGATTCAAGTATAGCGCACGTTCCTCCCTGGAAAGCCAACACATAATCAAGTGTCAATCGGTTCTATAAAGCAACAGTCCGGATAGCTACAACCTCAGCTGATACTTCAGAGAAGGCTGTGCTCACCTCCTCAAACCTGTCTCTAGTTTCATTTGCAATTCTCTCCAAGGTCGAGGCCATATGTATAAGTTCCTGAGCTGCTTTTGCTGTCCCATAAAGTGGGAAAGCTATCATAAAGAACCATTCTGTCTGAGTAATGGTGAATATAGGGTACCACATATGCTAAATAACACGATCCTACCCAATCCCAAAGAAGCCATGGGTCGGCATTGTTTCCACAGATACAACAGGTACCGTTATATACAGTCATGCTGCTCATATAAGTAGAGGAGAGGCTGACCAGGACATCAGCAATGGGGCAATGGATTGTAATCTGTTGCACCAAAGCCCAGGCACCACTGGTGACATTAACCTGCTGGGTACAGTAGCTACGGCCCACATGTATGGTTCCGTTTCTTACCAAGCAGATAGATCCCCCCTTGTTGGTTTTTCACAACATGCCTGATGGGGTTTTTAAATGCCACTTTCCTTGTCCCATCTTGGGTTCCATTCTGATTCGAAATCCCCTCTACTATTCCCGGAGATGACAAAGGGATAGGGAATAAAGGACTTTCCCCCCTTTTCTTCGTGCATGGGAATATGTGAGCAGACCCAGCACTTGCTCAAAATTTTGACTGCAATACATACAAGTGAGACATATACATGAAAGTGATCATGTGATAGGGTCGGATTTTAGAGGATTGGTACAACGATTGCTTGGATCAACTAAATCTCGTGTTGATGTACACATCCTCCCGAGCCCTCTGCTGTTGCCGGGTACAGATCCATCCCGGTCCCTCAGCTAAACACCAAAAATTCCAGTTACACCACATTACATGCATGGGAGACCCCAATCACCTCGCCCCTCCAACAGAGTTAGCAACATGGCATGGTTAAGGAATCCCAAGCAGCGGTCCCTACGGGTTACCTCCCAGGGACTTATTCCATGTGTCGGAAGGTTACAATAGACAGAGCCATTGTTACATGCTTGTGATGCTCTATCCTCAAGTCTACACAATTCCACCTATACTTCCCCTCCGTAACTAGCAGGGCAAAGGTCGTGAGAAGCAGCAAGAAAATCATCCTATCACTTAACTAGTAACTCGCGCGACCGTTATACAATGGTCCAAAGGCTATACCGCCCGCGCGCCACTGCCCGCGAATCCGTTCAGCTTGCTTGGAGGTCAACCGTCTCGCATATCTGTGAATTAAGCACACTACACAATTTTAACTTTATAGGGGCCCTCCCATTTAGGGGCGAACCCAGGTTTATCAAGTAGTGCTTTTACTTGGACGCAACTTCCCGCCCGTCAGGGAGCATTTCAAGCTCTCTCTCTCTCTCTGTGTCTCTTTGTTCCGAATTGTCTTTTACCAATTTGTGCATCCCTTTTAGTTGGGTGCTTCGTTCCAAAACTTATCTCCTGAATTCATCTTTTAGTGAACCTACATCATCACCTATTCTGTCATTAATTCATAAGGGGTTAATCCGGTTGTCCGGTTTGTGGTAATTCTTAATCTCATCAGTATAGTGGGCAATATCTCTGTCCACAATTTCCCAATATCTGTATGGCTTTAGCTAGTACATTATACAGTTAACTACACACCCCCCTTCCATAGAAAGCTTAGTGTGAATTAAATAACACTTTACACTGGTTTTTTGGCTACAGTTGGACATCTATTCATTTGTATATAATCTCATCAAAAACATCGCATTCCCCATTAAAATCACATACCATACAGCTCCAATCTTTATATAATGTACCCCGACATTATCTCTAGTTTAATCATTTGTATGGTGACGAAAACAGGAAGCTCCTACAGAATGATGTTTTATCAATATACAACATATAATACATTGACGAAGGAAGAGCGGTGGATGTGGTCTATATGGACTTCAGCAAGGCGTTCGATAAGGTCCCCCATGCAAGACTTCTTGAGAAGGTGAGAGGGCATGGGATCCAAGGGGCTGTTGCCTTGTGGATCCAGAACTGGCTTGCCTGCAGAAGGCAGAGAGTGGCTGTGGAGGGGTCTTTCTCTGCATGGAGGTCAGTGACCAGTGGAGTGCCCCAGGGATCTGTTCTGGGACCCTTGCTGTTTGTCATTTTCATAAATGACCTGGATGAGGAAGTGGAGGGATGGGTTGGTAAGTTTGCTGACGACACCAAGGTAGGTGGTGTTGTGGATAGTTTGGAGGGATGTCAGAAGTTGCAGCGAGACATAGATAGAATGCAAGACTGGGCGGAGAAGTGGCAGATGGACTTCAACCCGGATAAGTGTGTGGTGATCCATTTTGGCAGATCCAATGGGATGAAGCAGCAGTATAATATGAAGGGTACCATTCTTAGCAGTGTAGAGGATCAGAAGGACCTTGGGGTCCGGGTCCATAGGACTCTTAAATCGGCCTCGCAGGTGGAGGATGCGGTCAAGAAGGCGTACGGCGTACTAGCCTTCATTAATCGAGGGATTGAGTTTAGGAGTCGGGAGATAATGCTGCAGCTTTATAGGACCCTGGTTAGACCCCACTTGGAGTACTGCGCGCAGTTCTGGTCACCTCATTACAGGAAAGATGTTGAAGCCATTGAAAGGTTGCAGAGGAGATTTACAAGGATGTTGCCTGGATTGGGGGGCATGCCTTATGAGGATAGGTTGAGGGAGCTTGGTCTCTTCTCCCTGGAGAGACGAAGGATGAGAGGTGACCTGATAGAGGTTTACAAGATGTTGAGAGGTCTGGATAGGGTAGACTCTCAGAGGCTATTTCCAAGGGCTGAAATGGTTGCTACGAGAGGACACAGGTTTAAGGTGCTGGGGGGTAGGTACAGAGGAGATGTCAGGGGTAAGTTTTTCACTCAGAGGGTGGTGGGTGAGTGGAATTGGCTGACGTCGGTGGTGGTGGAGGCAAACTCGTTGGGGTCTTTTAAGAGACTTCTGGATGAGTACATGGGATTTAATGGGATTGAGGGCTATAGATAGGCCTAGAGGTAGGGATATGATCAGCGCAACTTGTGGGCTGAAGGGCCTGTTTGTGCTGTGGCTTTCTATGTTCTATGTTCTAATATATAACTATATTATACAAAATTGGTGAAAGCTTTTCAGGATTTGATTTTATTCTCTGTTCTATATAGCAGTGCTATACTGTATAATAAAAATAATCAAGCGGCAGTTGTATCATACTTCACACACCATAACTGTGATATCTAAACCCCTTTTAATTCAATCCGTTTCCAATTTAAACCAAGCTCCAGATCAAACCCCCCCCGCACTCGAGGAAAACAACAGGCGCCAAATCAAAACCAGCGTAGGTACAATACACACTAGTTAATTAATCAGAAACATTTTGGTTTGATTTTAACTGGCTAGATTTTAAGCTTGACAGTGCTCAATATTTGGCAAACTTTGAACAATAGATAGCACATAAAATTCCAACGGCAGTACATAATTTTAACCAGTTACAGAATATTAAACTATCAGACATTTGTAAGGGCAATTTGCATTGGCAACTAAGATTTAATTGATTAATCTCCTGCTGGAATGTGAAATAAGCAGAATTACAATTCATTTCACTTAAAATATTTTAAACTGACTCATAGACAGTACATTTACCTCATTCTTTTGTTCTTGCTTATCTACTTTTCCATAAAATTACTTAATTTCTTCTCCCAATTTCTCTACTAATTCTCTCATAATCTTCACTTGAAGACAAAGGAGAGAGCACATGGTTCCCTCCCAGGTTTAAATCCTTTCTTAACAAAATTCAAACACAGGTTTATCAAAATTCAAATTGGCTATTTCCAACTTCAATTGATGTACTTTGATTTTGATACTTCAATTTATCTTCTAATTTTATTCAAACTCTGTATCAAACCCACAGTTGTAAAATCACATCAAAACAAACAACTCTGTTAAACACACACAGACACACATGGAAGCTTCCAACACTCATTCAAACTTAACATCTTAAACTGAGATGTAAGTAAAACATTTAAAAGAATACAGAACTTGGATTAAGACAGTCACTTTTATTCTTCTTTCTTCCAAACTGTAATTAAAACTCAAAACAGAAGTAAATGCAAGAAATCTTATCACTTTAATCTTTAACAGTCTTAACACCTTCCCAGCTCTCCTGAGGCTAAACTAAGGTCATTTATTACCCGCAATAAACACTCCACAAGAACAAAGGTTTCAACAATTCCTGCTCTCAATTTAATACAACAACAACCACCTACATTCGACTAGAAACCAGATCACACAAACACACTGAAATACAAAAACTAAGATCTCTCCTATCCACCGCCAGGTATGCCATTAGCCCATTCTACCAACTCATCATAGTTCGGGGTACTGAGAATTCCCATTTTAAGGAGTTTTTGGTGAACACTAAAGAATTCATCCTTAAAAGCCTGGATGAACGCGCGATCTCCTCGACCTGGGTTTCCTTGTCCAGAGCACTCCTGATGTACCTGGGACAACCATCCCCCACATTCAGAAGCTCCTTTTAGCTGTTTCGTTGTGGTCATTCTGCTCCAGTTAGTGGGAGAATTCCCTAATACTCTCAGAATTTCTACTTTAATCTGGGCAAAGGGTGTCTGTTGGGCATCTATCTCTGATGTTAGGGCGACTACATGTGTCCACCGTCCCCCACTATAATCCTGTGCTGGAGGAGTGGCGAGTCCACCCGTTACCTGTCTCCACTTATCCGCTGGACAGGCTGCCCTGACCAGCTGGTGTACGTCTCTCAGGTGTAAGCAATTGGGGCTCGTACTGGGGAAGGTGTGACCTCTATGAGAAGGATGGTCTACACCTTAATCAGAAGGGGACCAATATCCTGGGGGGTAAATTTGCTAAGGCCATGCAGGGAGGTTTAAACTGATTCGGGGGGGGGGAGGGATCCTGAGTAGTGGGGCTGAAAGTGAGGGATGCATGGATGGGGACTGCAATGCACGGCATTGCAGAGGTGGGGTGGAGCAGGGTTTGAAATGTGTATACTTCAATGCCAGGAGTATTCGCAATAAAGTGGGTGAACTTGCAGCGTGGATCAGTACCTGGGACTTCGATGTTGTGGCTATTTCAGAGACATGGATAGAGCAGGGGCAGGAATGGATGCTGCAGGTCCCGGGGTTCAAATGTTTTAGTCGAAGTAGGGAAGGAGGTAGAAGAGGGGGAGGGGTAGCATTATTGATCAGAGATTGTATCACAGTGTCAGAGAGGAGGTTTGATGAGGACTTATCTGTTGAGGTAGTATGGGCGGAGATTAGAAATAGGAGAGGAGAGGTCACCCTGTTGGGAGTCTTTTATAGACCTCCTAAAAGTTCTAGAGAGGTTGAGGAAAGGATTGCGGAGTCAATCCTGCTTAGGAGTGAAAGTAATAGGGCAATTGTTATGGGGGATTTTAACTTGACTAATATTGACTGGAATTGTTATAGCTCTAGCTCGTTAGAGGGGTCAGTTTTTGTTCAAAGCGTGCAGGAAGGTTTTTTGACTCAGTATGTAGACAGGCCAACTAGAGGTGAGGCTATATTGGATCTGGTGCTGGGAAATGAGCCAGACCAGGTGCTAGACTTGGAAGTTGGTGTGCATTTTGGTGATAGTGACCACAATTCGGTTACGTTCACCTTAGTGATGGAAAGGGATAGGCATGAACCTCGGGCCAGTGGTTTTAGCTGGGGGAAGGGTAATTATGAGGCTATTAGGAGAGAATTAGGAAACATAGGTTGGACTAGGAGATTACAGGGACTGGGAACGTCCGACATGTGGAGTTTTTTCAAGGAGCAGCTACTGCGAGTCTGTGATAGGTATGTCCCTGTCAGGCAAGGAGGAATTGGTAGGGCTAGGGAACCGTGGTGCACCAAAAAAGTTTCTTTGTTGGTTAAAAAGAAAAAGGAGGCTTATGTTCGGATGAGACGTGAGCACTCGGGTAGTGCACTAGAAAGCTTTAGATTGGCTAAGAGGGAGTTGAAGAGCGAGCTTAGAAGGGCTAAAAGGGGACATGAGAAGACTTTGGCGGATAGGGTTAAAGAGAATCCTAAGGCGTTCTATAGGTATGTCAAGAACAGAAGGTTGGTTAGGGCAAGTTTAGGGCCAGTTATAGATGGCAGAGGGAAGTTATGTGTGGAACCGGAGGAGATTGGTGAAGCATTGAACCAATATTTCTCTTCGGTGTTCACGCAAGGGGACATGAATATAGCTGAGGAGGACACTGGGTTGCAAGGGAGTAGAATAGACAGTATTACAGTTGATAAGGAGGATGTGCAGGATATTCTGGAGGGTCTGAAAATAGATAAATCCCCTGGTCCGGATGGGATTTATCCAAGGATTCTCTGGGAGGCAAGAGAAGTGATTGCAGAGCCTCTGGCTCTGATCTTCAGGTCGTCGTTGGCCTCTGGTATAGTACCAGAAGATTGGAGGTTAGCGAATGTTGTCCCATTGTTTAAGAAGGGGAACAGAGACTTCCCCGGGAATTATAGACCGGTGAGTCTCACTTCTGTTGTCGGCAAGATGTTGGAAAAAATTATAAGGGATAGGATTTATAGTTATTTGGAGAGTAATGAATTGATAGGTGATAGTCAGCATGGTTTTGTGGCAGGTAGGTCGTGCCTTACTAACCTTATTGAGTTTTTTGAGAAAGTGACCAAGGAGGTGGATGGGGGCAAGGCAGTGGACGTGGTATATATGGATTTTAGTAAGGCGTTTGATAAGGTTCACCATGGTAGGCTTCTGCAGAAAATGCAGATGTATGGGATTGGGGGTGATCTAGGAAATTGGATCAGGAATTGGCTAGCGGATAGGAAACAGAGGGTGGTGGTTGATAGTAAATATTCATCATGGAGTGCGGTTACAAGTGGTGTACCTCAGGGATCTGTTTTGGGGCCACTGCTGTTTGTAATATTTATTAATGATCTGGATGAGGGTATAGTTGGGTGGATTAGCAAATTTGCTGATGACACCAAAGTCGGTGGTGTGGTAGACAGTGAGGAAGGGTGTCGTAGTTTGCAGGAAGACTTAGACAGGTTGCAAAGTTGGGCCGAGAGGTGGCGGATGGAGTTTAATGCGGAGAAGTGTGAGGTAATTCACTTTGGTAGGAATAACAGATGTGTTGAGTATAGGGCTAACGGGAGGACTTTGAATAGTGTGGAGGAGCAGAGGGATCTAGGTGTATGTGTGCATAGATCCCTGAAAGTTGGGAATCAAGTAGATAAGGTTGTTAAGAAGGCATATGGTGTCTTGGCGTTTATTGGTAGGGGGATTGAATTTAGGTGTCGTAGCGTTATGTTGCAACTGTACACAACTCTGGTGCGGCCGCACTTGGAGTACTGTGTGCAGTTCTGGTCCCCACATTACAGGAAGGATGTGGAGGCTTTGGAGAGGGTGCAGAGGAGGTTTACCAGGATGTTGCCTGGTATGGAGGGGAGATCCTATGAGGAGAGGCTGAGGGATTTGGGATTGTTTTCGCTGGAAAGGCGGCGGCTAAGAGGGGATCTTATTGAAACATATAAGATGATTAGAGGTTTAGATAGGGTGGATAGTGATAGCCTTTTTCCTCTGATGGAGAAATCCAGCACGAGGGGGCATGGCTTTAAATTGAGGGGGGGTAGTTATAGAACCGATGTCAGGGGTAGGTTCTTTACCCAGAGGGTGGTGAGGGATTGGAATGCCCTGCCAGCATCAGTAGTAAATGCGCCTAGTTTGGGGGCGTTTAAGAGATCCGTAGATAGGTTCATGGACGAAAAGAAATTGGTTTAGGTTGGAGGGTCACAGTTTTTTTTTAACTGGTCGGTGCAACATCGTGGGCCGAAGGGCCTGTTCTGCGCTGTAATGTTCTATGTTCTATGTTCTATGTAATAGATGTCCTACCCAAATTGTGTCTAATTCTTCCCAGAATTTAGTGTTTGCGCTTCTAGGTTGTAATTTAGGTTGATCGGATGTGAGGAGAGCAACAACTGCATGTCAGGTAAAGATGTTGAGTTGGCTGGTGAAGAGTAATATTAGCGGCCGCGGTTACCAGTGAAAGGCAGGAAGGAGCTGTGAGCATAGTGGGAGACCCATAGCAACTGGGTCGAGGCGGGTGGAGTGATAAGCAACGGGTCGTCGGCGGTCACCATGGGTCTGTGTGAGGACTCCCGTGGCACAGCCTTCCATAATGCTCAGATATAACTGAAAAGGCTGGTCGTAGAGCGGGCGCCCTTGGCCAGGAGCAGATGCCAGGGATTCCTTAAGGTCCCTGAAGGCTTGTAACGCAGGAGGGGGGAGCGAGAAAGTTTTCGCAGCCTTAGAGGAGGCAAAAGGGGTTAGCAGCTTGGTAAGGAAAGTAACATTAGGGAGCCATTGCCGACAATAATTCACCAGTCCTAAAAAGGCCCTCAGCTGTTTGGGGGATGTGGGAAGTGCCGTCATCAGAATAGGGTGAATTCGCTCGGGTGTCAGGGAACGCTCCGAAGCACGAAGGAGTGTGCCAAGGAATTGGACCTGTTGCTGAGTGCGTTTCACCTTGGCAGCTGGGACCACATAACCCCAGGAATGGAGAGCGTTAAGAAGCCGATTAGTATCCACAATATTGGCGGATTCAGAGGGACTGGCCAGGAGAAGATCATCGACATATTGGATGACTGTGGACCCATCCATTAACTCGAGACTCTGTAATTGCCGGTGCAATATTTGCGAGAAGAGGGTCGGGGAATGGACAAAACCTTGGGGTGGTCTGGTCCAGGTGTGTTGCCCCTGAAACGTAAACGCAAACAAATAGTGGGATTCTTGTGCCAAGGGGATAGCAACTGACCAGTGTTTCTGACTGGGCGGCACGGTAGCACAGTGGTTAGCACTGCTGCTTCACAGCTCCAGGGTCCTGGGTTCGATTCCCGGCTCGGGTCACTGTCTGTGTGGAGTTTGCACATTCTCCTCGTGTCTGCGTGGGTTTCCTCTGGGTGCTCCGGTTTCCTCCCACAGTCCAAAGATGTGCGGGTTAGGTTGATTGGCCAGGTTAAAAGAATTGCCCCTTAGAGTCCTGGGATGCGTAGGTTAGAGGGATTAGCGGGTAAAATATGTGGGGGTAGGGCCTGGGTGGGATTGTGGTCGGTGTAGACTCGATGGGCCGAATGGCCTTCTTCTGCACTGTAGGGTTTCTATGATTTCTATGATTCAAAGAAAGCATGTTGAAGGTCCACTAGAGTAAAAACACAGGAGTCTGGGGGGATGTGACTGAGGATAGTGGCGGGATTGGGGATGATAGGATGCAAGGGTTTCACAATCTTGTTAATTTGACGGAGATCCTGTACTAAACGCCATTCACTTCGACCAGGCTTTGGAACCGGGAGAATGGGGGTATTACACGGGGATTGGCACGGCACCAAGATGCCTTGTTGCACGAAGGAAAGGATAAGGGAGTTGACACCTTCCTTGGCCTCGGGTTTTAAGGGATACTGGGGAATGGAAGGAAGTTGGGCGGACGGATCTACCTGAATTACCACAGGCTCATTGCGTCTTGGAAGTGCAGCAGAGAGGGAGAGATTCGCGAGAGGAGTGCTGCGGGTAAGCGCTGTTATTTTTAACTTACTTTTTCGCGGGTTTTTTCTTTAAAAATATCTAAACCTGGAAGTGGTCGCGCAGGGAGGTCTGGGAGAGAGAGATTTTTTTTTTCCCCAATAAATTGGAACAGAGAGGAATCCCGATACTCTACACTTGTCGAGTATCCCACCCTCCCTCCTCCTCTTACCTAAAAAAAAAGACCCAGTGAGAGCAGGGCTTTGGAGAAAACAGGAGGAGGAAAGGTAAGTTTAAAATTTTCATTCACTTTTTTTTTCCCTGTGTGTTTAAAGGGGCAATTATGAGTGTGAGGCCAGTATGTTGTTCCCAATGTAGGATGTGGGAGGTCCTGGAGGCTCCTAGCCTCCCGGAGGACCATATCTGTGCTGGGTGTGTTGAGCTGCGGTTCCTAAGGGACCATGTTAGGGAACTGGAATTGCAGCTCGAGGACCTTCGCCGGGTTAGGGATAGTGAGGAGGTCATTGACAGGAGCTATCGGCAGGTGGTCACACCGGGACCACGGGAGGAGGGTAACTGGGTAACAGTGAGGAAGGAGAAAACTCAGTTGATGGTGAGCACCCCGGTGGATGTGCCCCTTAATAATAAGTACTCCTGTCTGAGTACTACTGGGGAGGACAGCCCACCTGGGGGAAGCAGCGGTGGCAGTGTCTCTGGAGCTGAGCCTGGCCCAGTAGTGCAAAAGGGTAAGGAAAGGAGGGTAGTGCTAATTGGGGACTCTACGGTGAGGGGGTCAGATAGGCGTTTTTGCGGACAAAGACGGGACTCTCGGATGGTGGTTTGCCTCCCTGGTGCAGGGGTCCGGGATGTCTCTGGTCGAGTCCCAGAAATCCTGAAGGGGGAGGGAGAGGAGCCGAAGGTCGTGATGCATATAGGTACTGCTGACATAGGTAGGAAGAGGGAAGGGGTCATGAAAAGAGAATATAGGGAGTTAGGTAGACAGCTGAGAAAGAGGAATGCAAAGGTAGTAATCTCGGGATTGCTGCCTGTGCCGCGGGAGAGTGAGAACAGGAATCGGTGGAGAATGAATGCGTGGCTGAGGGACTGGAGCAAGGGACAAGGATTTGGGTACTTGGATCATTGGGACCTCTTTTGGGGCAGGTGTGACCTGTTTAAAAAAGACGGGTGGCACTTGAATCCCAGGGGGACCAATATCCTGGCGGGAAGGTTGGCTAAGGCTACTGGAGAGACTTTAAACTAGAAAGGTTGGGGGGAGGGAATCGAAATGAGGGGACTGAGAGTGAGGAGGTTAGCTCGCAAATAGATAAGGAATGTAAACAGGGTAAGAGGGAGGTTAGACGAGTGATGGAGAAGGGAAGTGCTCAGGCTGAAGGTCTGAGATGTGTCTATTTTAATGCCAGGAGTGTAGTGAATAAAGTGGATGAGCTTAGAGCGTGGATTGCTGCTTCGAATTGTGATGTGGTGGCCATTACGGAGACTTGGATGTCTCAGGGACAGGACTGGGTGCTTCAGGTGCCGGGTTTTAGATGTTTCAGGAAGGACAGGGAGGGAGGCAAGAGAGGGGGGGGAGTGGCACTGTTGATCAGGGATAGTGTCACGGCTGTAGAGAAGGTGGACGCCGTGGAGGGATTGACGACGGAGTCTCTGTGGGTGGAGGTTAGGAACAGGAAGGGGTCGGTAACGTTGCTGGGTGTTTTCTATAGGCCGCCCAATAGTAACAGAGATGTTGAGGAGCAGATGGGGAAACAGATCCTGGAGAGATGTAGGAATAACAGAGTTGTCGTGATGGGAGATTTTAATTTCCCAAACATAGATTGGAATATCCCTAGGGCTAGGGGTTTGGATGGAGAGGAGTTTGTTAGGTGTGTCCAGGAGAGTTTCCTGACACAGTATGTGGATAAGCCTACTAGAGGAGAGGCTGTACTTGATCTGGTGCTGGCTAATGAACCTGGACAGGTGGAGGATCTCTCGGTGGGTGAGCATCTTGGGGATAGCGATCATAATTCTATCTCCTTCACGATAGCATTGGAAAGAGATAGGATCAGGCAGGCTAGGAAAGTGTTTCTCTGGAGTAAAGGGAAATACAGTGTCATCAGGGAGGAAATTAGACGGGTAAATTGGAAGGAGGCATTCTTGGGGAAAAGTACCGAAGGAAAGTGGAGGATTTTCAAGGAATGTTTGTCTGGAGCTCTGCATGACAACGTTCCGATGAGACAGGGGGGTGTTGGTAGGGTACGGGAACCGTGGTGCACGAAGGTTGTGATGAACCTGGTGAATAAGAAAAGAGAGGCGTACAGAAGGTTCAGAGAGCTAGGAGGTGTTAAAGATTTAGAGGAGTATACGGGATGTAGGAAGGAGCTTAAGAAGGAAATTAGGAGAGCGAGAAGGGGTCATGAGAAGGCCTTGGCGGGTAAGATTAAGGAGAACCCCAAGGCTTTCTACAAATATGTCAAGAGTAAAAGGATGAGATGTGAAGGCATAGGACCCTTAAAAGGTGAAGGGGGAAAAGTTTGTGCGGAACCGTTAGAAATGGCGGAGCTGCTTAATGAATACTTTACCTCGGTATTCACGGTGGAAAGGGATCTGGGTGGTTGTACTGCTGGTTTGCGGTGGACAGAAAGGATCGAGCATGTGGACATAAAGAAAGAGGATGTGTTGGAACTATTGAATGGCATCAAGGTTGGTAAGTCGCCGGGACCGGATGGGATGTACCCCAGGTTACTGTGGGAGGCGAGGGAGGAGATTGCGGAGCCTTTGGCGATGATCTTTGCATCGTCGATGGAGACGGGAGAGGTTCCGGAGGATTGGAGGATTGCAGATGTGGTCCCTATATTCAAGAAAGGGAACAGGGACAGCCCGGGAAATTACCGACCGGTGAGTCTAACCTCAGTGGTTGGTAAGTTGATGGAGAGGATCCTGAGAGACAGGATTTATGATCATCTAGAGAAGTTTAGTATGATCAAAAGTAGTCAGCACGGCTTTGTCAAGGGCAGGTCGTGCCTTACGAGCCTGGTTGAGTTCTTTGAAAATGTGACCAAACACATTGACGAAGGAAGAGCGGTGGATGTGGTCTATATGGACTTCAGCAAGGCGTTCGATAAGGTCCCCCATGCAAGACTTCTTGAGAAAGTGAGAGGGCATGGGATCCAAGGGGCTGTTGCCTTGTGGATCCAGAACTGGCTTGCCTGCAGAAGGCAGAGAGTGGCTGTGGAGGGGTCTTTCTCTGCATGGCGGTCAGTGACCAGTGGAGTGCCCCAGGGATCTGTTCTGGGACCCTTGCTGTTTGTCATTTTCATAAATGACCTGGATGAGGAAGTGGAGGGATGGGTTGGTAAGTTTGCTGACGACACCAAGGTAGGTGGTGTTGTGGATAGTTTGGAGGGATGTCAGAAGTTGCAGTGAGACATAGATAGAATGCAAGACTGGGCGGAGAAGTGGCAGATGGACTTCAACCCGGATAAGTGTGTGGTGATCCATTTTGGCAGATCCAATGGGATGAAGCAGCAGTATAATATGAAGGGTACCATTCTTAGCAGTGTAGAGGATCAGAAGGACCTTGGGGTCCGGGTCCATAGGACTCTTAAATCGGCCTCGCAGGTGGAGGATGCGGTCAAGAAGGCGTACGGCGTACTGGCCTTCATTAATCGAGGGATTGAGTTTAGGAGTCGGGAGATAATGCTGCAGCTTTATAGGACCCTGGTTAGACCCCACTTGGAGTACTGCGCGCAGTTCTGGTCACCTCATTACAGGAAAGATGTTGAAGCCATTGAAAGGGTGCAGAGGAGATTTACAAGGATGTTGCCTGGATTGGGGGGCATGCCTTATGAGGATAGGTTGAGGGAGCTTGGTCTCTTCTCCCTGGAGAGACGAAGGATGAGAGGTGACCTGATAGAGGTTTACAAGATGTTGAGAGGTCTGGATAGGGTAGACTCTCAGAGGCTATTTCCAAGGGCTGAAATGGTTGCTACGAGAGGACACAGGTTTAAGGTGCTGGGGGGTAGGTACAGAGGAGATGTCAGGGGTAAGTTTTTCACTCAGAGGGTGGTGGGTGAGTGGAATTGGCTGACGTTGGTGGTGGTGGAGGCAAACTCGTTGGGGTCTTTTAAGAGACTTCTGGATGAGTACATGGGATTTAATGGGATTGAGGGCTATAGATAGGCCTAGAGGTGGGGATGTGATCGGCGCAACCTGTGGGCCGAAGGGCCTGTTTGTGCTGTGGCTTTCTATGTTCTATGTTCTATGTTCTAAACACTGGTCAGGCCAACCTCATGTTGGGAGGCAGACCATAGAGCGGAGGGGGGCTCAAGTGAAGGGTTTGAGGGCGGGCAGTGATGTTGTAACGGCCCATGGACTGTGAAAGGATCCTTGAAAAACTTTAAGAGACCGTCTGTGAATTGCTGAGACTGTCCTTTGATGGAAGGGTCCGCCTGAGCAAGGGGGCAGTGGGCGAGAATACCGAGACTTGGCTCGGAAGCCTGGGTTAACAGTTAGGGTGATATGTGGTGACACCAATCCTGACTGGTGCCACAGATGGGGCCAAACTTGGACTAGGAAGGCAGTGCCTTCTTTACCTTCGATAAAACTCATAACCATAATAGGTATGCATGAGTCAATTTAAGGGGCGTAGATGGCGGCGAGTTCTGTGGAGGTGCCGGTGGGATCATAACAGAGGGTGACGTGAGGGGTAGGGATCTGTAAGGGAGGTGAAAAATCCTGGGGTGATGGGTTTACTGTCCACCGCTGTGGTGGGTGAAAGAGCAGAAACTGATGTCCTATAGTGTGTGACTGCAGGCTGATACCATCGTCTAGGCAAACAATTTCAACCTGTAAAGGACAGAGCAGATCTCGACCCGCTAGGTTGATTCCCAACCCGGGAGTCTGAGCGAAGGAGTGGACGCAGGTGCGATCCCCAAACTCTACAGTCAGGGGTTCAGTGAGGGGATAAGCACGTTCCTGTCCAGAAAAGCCACTTAGAGTGACTAAAAACTTAGAAAGGGAAAAACCACGTTCCTCTATAAAGGAGGCATCCATGGTCGAGGTTGTGACACCTGTGTCTATCATAAAAGGGATGGAGCAGCCCTGGACTATTAGCTCCACCATTGGCTCGTCTCCCGGATTGTTAGACAAAACTGGTATGTTATGAGGGGATAGTCAACCTGAGAAGGGATTGGAGGTGGAGAAGGTTGTCTCCTTCCTCGGGGTCCCTGCGGGTCCTGTGGGCGGGGATGCAGACAATCTCTCCTCCAGTGATCCATACCCCCGCAGTTGAAGCATCCCTGTCCCGTGCGGGGAGGTCCTCCACGGGCAGGTGGGGCAGGAACCTGAGGGAACGGCGAATGGGGGGGGGGGGGGGCGGCGAAATGGGGCACACTCGGACCAGCAGGTGGGTGGGGTAGCCCGCACCGTAGTTGTCTACCCATCCGGGAACACAATATTGGGGCTTCATCTGATCTACCTGGTTGTTAGGGCGGGCTCTCGGTTGCCGAGGAGGGCGTTGTACCATCTCATGTTTAACCTTCGTGGGTTTAGATTCATTAAAAGAGTTCCAAAAATACGTTAAAGCTCTTCGCATTTGGGGCTTGGTATTGTCTGGCCAGTCCATATTGTTAGTTCGGATGGCAGCCGCCAGGGTCTCAGGGATAGATTGTAACAGGAGGGCATTAAATTGCGGTGAGGCTTGTGGTCCGTTATAAGCCGCATCTCCCGCAAAGGTGACGTATGTAGAGCAAAACCGGTCCCAATAATGAGGGCAATCTTCGCCTGGTTTGGGTTTACATTTGAGGACCTTTGTTACGTCAACGGGTTGTTGCAGGGTCCGCTTAAAAGCTTCACTAATCTGAGTGACCTGCTGCTGTGGTTGATTTATTGCTCCGGAAAAAGCAGTCCAATCCTGATGTTCCAGGTGGGTCTTCCACCTAGCACACTCACTGGGTGTCAAGGCCATACAACAGAGACTAAAAAGGTCCTGGTAGCCTGGTACATCTGAATGGTGCCGACAATATATTCAATGAAGTCTTCGGGACTAGTTTTGCGATTTGGGGCATGTGAGATGATTAGACACATCTCCTGGGGTTTCCAAGGAATGTACACCTGGATTGTTTGTTGGGCTCCTGGAGCATTGGGACCTGCCGCAGGATTGGGGACTGTTTGGTTGGGGAACTGTCTATTTGGAGGGTGAGAAGGCCCTGGAGTGCACCTCCGTCCGGGGGCCATTCGTGGGGGTCGTCTGCGTCAGTGTCTGTATTTGAGTCGTCAAAGTCATCATCATCATCGTCTGTGTCATGTCTAGCCCTTTGCATCATTTGGAAGGGACTGGGCTTGTTTGGGTTCTTTCCTTTCTTACGTCTCCCGATATGAGACCTTGTGCCAAAGGCAGGAGAATCATGGGTGGCGACCGGGGATTAACTAGAGGTGGACTATAAGCCGGAGGAACGGCGGACGGGGCAGGTGGTGCCGGTGCCAATGGCGAGGGTGGGCCGAAAGGAGCAGTTGGGTAGAGGCTCCAATCATCGTCTTGGTCATCGGTGTCATTTGTTTCGAACAACATCGGCAAGCCAGATAAGTCAGGAGGTACCTCACGTTTCTTATGCTTTCTTTGTTCGGCCTGTCTTTCTAATCCTTTTTTCTTATCTCGATCTTCCTTTTCTAACCTCTCCTGTTCTGCTCTATCTCTTTTCTGCTTCTCGTATTTTTCACATTCCCATTTCAAAATTTCCCAGGATTTGGGTTTTCCCTCATTATCACATTCACTTACCCCCCTTCGACGTCCATTGTACTCCCAACTGGCCAGTTTTGACTTCTCAGTTAGTTCATTAGCTTTCTTTCTCCAAAGAGACATTAATACTTTCCATTTACTTCCCGCATTTCATTTCCAAATAGCCTCTTCGGCTTTAATACACCTCCCCAGATCCCAGGTTCCCCCTAACGGCCAATTTTCGTTTCCTAATTTTTTATTCAGGCAACCTGACAGTCGTCTTAACTTTTTCTCCTCAGCCGGGTGTATAAGGGGCTTCCGTCCCCTGACTTATCAAGGGTCTGACCCATATTTTAGTTAGTTTAAATATAAGGTTACTTCAGAGGACTCGAACCTCAATTGTTACCGACCTAGGGACTCGAACCCTAAGGTTAATGGGGGACTCGAACCTCCGTTATCTTAACAAATAAACCTGGGGACTCGAACCACCAGGCCACTCGGGGGACTCGAACCACCTGGTGAAGGTCTAGTCAGTGTTCAAGGATGTAAGCTGTCTCCGGGTTACGTCAATACAGGCCTCAGGCGATGAGGGGTTGACTGAGTATTAGTTCAGTGAGTGAGACCAAGGTTAATCTTACCTTGTGGGCCCATCCGCCTCACGTTACTGACACCTAGACGGTCGCTTATTCAGTCCACCTCAGAGGACGTCCGTATATGTTGGAGCCCTGCTTGCAGCGCCAATTGTTAAGTTCGTTTTTCGCGAGACACTTCCATCCTTGATACAAAGGCAAACACCAACCATTGTCAGAATCAAAGTTCTTTATTTGTCCTACATATGTAGGCTGGCTAACCTTTACTACTTAACCTCCACTCAGTGGAAGTCAGTTAGTAAAAAGCACACGAAGCAACAAGGCCCTTTTATACAGTTTACAATCCCATCAGGTAGATGTGATTTCAAACAAGACTTAAACACACATCATCTGATTCAATCAAAAATGTCTAGACTTAAGCACACATCACTGGACGCAGGTGAGGTCCCAGAGGATTGGAGGATAGCTAATGTGGTCCTGTTATTTAAGAAGGGTAGGAAGGATAACCCGGGTAATTATAGGCTGGTGAGCTTGACGTCCGTGGTGGGGAAGTTGTTGGAGAGGATTCTTAGAGATAGGATGTATGCGCATTTAGAAAGGAATAAACTCATTAACGATAGTCAGCATGGTTTTGTGAGAGGGAGGTCATGCCTCACTAACCTGGTGGACTTTTTTGAAGAAGTGACCAGAATGGTTGACGAGGGAAGGGCCGTGGATGTCATCTATATGGACTTTAGTAAAGCGTTTGACAAAGTCCCTCATGGTAGGCTGGTGAAAAAGGTTGGATCTCATGGGATAAAGGGGGAGGTGGCTAGATGGGTGGAGAACTGGCTTGGTCACAGAAGACAGAGGGTGGTAGTGGAAGGGTATTTTTCTGGCTGGAGGCCTGTGACTAGTGGTGTTCCGCAGGGTTCCGTATTGGGACCTCTGCTGTTTGTGATTTATATAAACGATCTGGAAGAAGGTGTAACTGGAGTGATCAGTGAGTTTGCGGACGACACAAAATTGGCAGGACTTGCAGATAGTGAGGAGCATTGTCAGAAGCTACAGAAGGATATAGATAGGGTGGAAATTTGGGCAAAGAAATGGCAGATGGAGTTCAATCCTGATAAATGCGAAGTGATGCATTTTGGTAGAAATAATGTAGGGAGAAGCTATACGATAAATGGCAGAACCATAAAGGATGTAGATACGCAAAGGGACCTGGGTGTGCAAGTCCACAGATCCTTGAAGGTGACGTCACAGGTGGAGAAGGTAGTGAAGAAGGCATATGGCATGCTTGCCTTTATAGGACGGGGCATAGAGTATAAAAGTTGGGGTCTGATGTTGCAGATGTATAGAACGTTGGTTCGGCCGCATTTGGAATACTGCGCCCAGTTCTGGTCGCCACACTACCAGAAGGACGTGGAGGCTTTGGAGAGAGTACAGAGGAGGTTTACCAGGATGTTGCCTGGTATGGAGGGGCTTAGTTATGAGGAGAGATTGGGTAAACTGGGGTTGTTCTCCCTGGAAAGACGGAGGATGAGGGGAGACTTAATAGAGGTGTATAAAATTATTGAAGGCATAGATAGGGTGAACGGTGGGAAGCTTTTCCCCAGGTCGGTGGTGATGTTCACGAGGGGTCATAGGTTCAAGGTGAAGGGGGGGAGGTTTAACACAGATATCAGAAGGACATATTTTACACAGAGGGTGGTGGGGGCCTGGAATGCGCTGCCAGGCAAGGTGGTGGAGGTGGACACACTGGGAACGTTTAAGACTTATCTAGATAGCCATATGAACGGAGTGGGAATGGAGGGATACAAAAGAATGGTCTAGTTTGGACCAGGGAGCGGCATGGGCTTGGAGGGCCGAAGGGCCTGTTCCTGTGCTGTATTGTTCTTTGTTCTTTGTTTATCACTCGATTCAGTCAAAAACAAGTAGTTACAGGAATTGCTGCATAAGAAAGAACATCCTATTAAAATACGCATTTATTACTTACAACCCCCACCCATCAGAACATAAGCATAATGTCTTTAGGATACGCCATTTGTTAGCGCAAAAGAGAACATTATCACGTATTCAGCTAGACTCACGCCCCAGCCGGGCTCAGTAAGCTGGAGCCTGTGGTTAACCTGTTTTGTCAGTTTGCTCCCATGAGCTGTTTCTCTGCCGTTCTTGCAAGCCCAATAGTTCACCTTGCCCTCTACAGTGGACATTAACTCTTTAATATCTTACTGTGAGCCAACTGATCTCACTGGAATTCTGTTTTCCACATGAGGGTTTCCAATCTCCACTCTCAAAAAACCCACCTTGGAATCTTCTCTGACACAAACTTTCTCTCAGATGCCTTCACCAAGGATCCACCTCAAGAATTTCAATCTCTCCCTTCAGTATTTCTCTGACCTGGAATACCACATGCATTCAAATATCGTCTTCCACACAGTCTGTCAGATACCCAGCCATGCCAACAGAACACCACTGCTCCACGGCCTGTATTAAATGCCAACAACCTTTAGATGGCCTCAGATATCTGGCTTCTTACAAGCTGGTGTCCCCAGGTCTTCACCATGCAGCCTGATCTTTTATTTGGAGCCTCTGTCTCAACTCGTTATTTTAACCTCAGTGAACAGGACCTTTGTTCTTTGGTACGATGATTTCACAATCTTCCTGGGACTTTCCTCTGTCCCATTTCCTGGTTTCTGGGATTTTCTTCTTTGTTTCTGGGACTGGCGTTCTATTCCTCTGTAATGTCCTTTCTGTACTGACAGTACCTCTGGGATACAGATTCCAAGCTCTAAAGTGCTTTTGTTGCCTCAGAGTGGGGCTCTGACTGCTTTTTAAAATTCATTTGGAGGATGTTGGCATCACTGGCTGACCAGCATTTATGGTGGTGATGAGCTACCTTCTTGATCTGAGCTGTGGGTGCACCAACAGTGCTGTTAGGGAAGAAATTCTAATGACATTGAAGGAATGGCGATATGTTTCCAAGTCAGGATGGTGAGAGACTTTGAGGGGAACCTCCAGGTGGTGGTGTTCCCATTTATCTGCTGCTCTTGTCCTTCTAGATGGTAGTGGTTGTGGGTTTGGAAGGTGCTATCTAAGGAATGGCTAAGTTTTTAAAAACTTTGTACTTGCTTTAACGTCATAAAGCCCTGATTACAGTGCAGGTTTCTAAACCAACCGATTGGTTGGCAGGATCTTTTCTCATGAAGCTAAAACTGAAATTTTAACTCTTAAATACAGAACCATGAATTAAACTTCAACTTAAAAAATAGATCTGATCACAAAAAGCAATCTTTTTATTCATTTGTAGGACATGGGCGTCGCTGGCTGGCCAGCATTTATTACCCATCCTTGAGAAGGTGGTGGTGAGCTGCCTTCTTGAATCGCTGCAGTCCATGTTCTGTGGGTTGACCCACAATGCCATTAGGGAGGGAATTCTAGGATTTTGACCCAGCGACTGCGAAGGAATGGTGATATATTTCCAAGTCAGGATGGTGAGTGGCTTGGAGGGGAACTTGCAGGCGATGATGTTCCCATTTATCTGCTGCCCTTGTCCTTCTAGATGGAAGTGGTCGTGGGTTTGGAAGGTGCTGTCTCAGGATCTTTGGTGAATTGCTGCAGTGCATCTTGTAGATAGTACACACTGCTGCTACTGAGCGTCAGTGGTGGAGGGAGTGGATGTTTGTAGATGTGGTGCCAATCAAGCGGGGCTGCTTTGTCCTGGATGGTGTCAAGCTTCTTGAGTGTTGTTGGAGCTGCACCCATCCTGGCAAGTGGGGAGTATTCCATCACACTCGTGACTTGTGCCTTGTAGATGGTGGATAGGCTTTGGGGAGTCAGGGGGTGAGTTACTGGCCACAGTATTCCTAGCCTCTGACCTGCTCTTGTAGCCGCTGCATTTATGTGGCGAGTCCAGGTGAGTTTCTGATCAATGGTAACCCCAAGGATGTTGTCAGTGGGGGATTCAGTGATGGTTACACCAGTGGATGTCAAGGGGCAGTGATGGTGATAGTCATTGTTTGGCTTTTGTGTGGCACGAATGTTACTTGCCACTTGTCAGCCCAAGCCTGGATATTGTCCAGATCTTGTTGCATTTGGACATGATATGGAGTTGCCAGCATTGGACTGGGGTAGGCACAGTAAGTAGTCTCACAACACCAGGTTAAAGTTCAACAGGTTTATTTGGTAGCACAAGCTTTCGGAGCGCTGCCTCTTCATCAGGTGAGTGCAGGATTTGTTTGACAAACAGGGCATACATAGACGCAAACTCAATTACAAGATAATGGTTGGATTCATTGGAAGGTCATTAATGAAGCAGCTGAAGAGGGTTGGGCCTAGGACACTACCCTGAGGGACTCCTGTAGAGATGTCCTGGAGCTGAGATAACTGACCCTCCACAAACACAACCATCTTCCTTTGTACAAGGTATGACTCCAACCAGCAGTGAGTTTGCCCCCTGATACCCATTGATTCCAGTTTTGCCAGAGCTTCTTGATACCACACTCAGTCGAATGTGGCCTTGATATCAATTACTTTAAACCATCTCTATTTCCTAACAATTGCTCCACATAGTTAGGTGTCACAGGTGACCTAAATCTTTTGATACCTAACTACTACCTAACTATTAATCGAGGGATTGAGTTTAGGAGTCGGGAGATAATGCTGCAGCTTTATAGGACCCTGGTTAGACCCCACTTGGAGTACTGCGCGCAGTTCTGGTCACCTCATTACAGGAAAGATGTTGAAGCCATTGAAAGGGTGCAGAGGAGATTTACAAGGATGTTGCCTGGATTGGGGGGCATGCCTTATGAGGATAGGTTGAGGGAGCTTGGTCTCTTCTCCCTGGAGAGACGAAGGATGAGAGGTGACCTGATAGAGGTTTACAAGATGTTGAGGGGTCTGGATAGGGTGGACTCTCAGAGGCTATTTCCAAGGGCTGAAATGGTTGCTACGAGAGGACACAGGTTTAAGGTGCTGGGGGGTAGGTACAGGGGGGATGTCAGGGGTAAGTTTTTCACTCAGAGGGTGGTGGGTGAGTGGAATCGGCTGACGTCGGTGGTGGTGGAGGCAAACTCGTTGGGGTCTTTTAAGAGACTTCTGGATGAGTACATGGGATTTAATGGGATTGAGGGCTATAGATAGGCCTAGAGGTGGGGATGTGATCGGCGCAACTTGTGGGCCGAAGGGCCTGTTTGTGCTGTGACTTTCTATGTTCTATGTTCTAACTACCTAGCTACTACCTAACTACTACCTAACTATCTAACTACTACCTAAATACTACTCCATAAATGTTCTGACACTTGATCCATGTGACTCTTCTCATTTCCCAGGGGCGGCATGATGGTTAGCAATATTAACTCACAGCGCCAGGGACTTGGGTTCGATTCCCGGCTTGGGTCACTGTCTGTGTGAAGTCTACACGTTCTCCCCGTGTCTGTGTGGGTTTCCTCCCAGTGCTCCGGTTTCCTCCCACAGTCCGAAAGACGTGCTCCCACAATCCGAAAGATGTGCTCTCAGGGACAAAGGAGGGGAATTATGCTTAGAACCCAAGGGAATAGGGGAGATCCTAAATGAATACTTTGCATCGGTGTTCACGAAGGAGAGGGACGTGTTAACCGGGAGTGTCTCGGAGGGAGGTATTGACCCATTAGAGAAAATCTCCATTACAAGGGAGGAAGTGTTAGGTTTTTTAGGGAACATTAAAACTGACAAAGTCCCAGGGCCTGATGGCATCTATCCTAGATTGCTCAGGGGGACGAGAGATGAAATTGCTGGGCCTCTGACGTAAATCTTTGTCACTTCTTTGGACACAGGTGAGGTCCCTGAGGATTGGAGGATAGCGAATGTGGTCCCGTTGTTTAAGAAGGGGAGCAGGGATATCCCGGGAAATTATAGGCCGGTGAGCTTGATGTCCGTGGGAGGCAAGTTGTTGGAGAGGATTCTTAGAGACAGGGTGGATGTGCATTTAGAACGGAACAATCTCATTAGTGACAGACAGCATGGTTTCGTAAGAGGGAGGTCGTGCCTTACAAATTTGGCGGAGTTTTTTGAGGAAGTGACAAAAACGGTTAACAAAGGAAGGGCCGTGGATGTCGTCTATATGGATTTCAGTAAGGCATTTGACAAAGTCCCACATGGCAGGTTGGTTAAGAAGGTTAAGGCTCATGGGATACAAGGAGAAGTGGCTAGATGGGTGGAGAACTGGCTTGGCCATAGGAGACAGAGGGTAGTGGTCGAAGGGTCTTTTTCCGGCTGGAGGTCTGTGACCAGTGGTGTTCCGCAGGGCTCTGTACTGGGACTTCTGCTATTTGTGATATATATAAATGATTCGGAAGAAGGTGTAACTGGTGTGATCAGCAAGTTTGCAGATGACACGAAAATGGCTGGACTTGCGGATAGTGATGAGCATTGGTGGGCAATACAGCAGGATATAGATAGGCTGGAAAATTGGGCGGAGAGGTGGCAGATGGAATTTAGAAACATAGAAAAACTACAGCACAAAACAGGCCCTTCGGCCCCACAAGTTGTGCCAAACATATCCCTACCTTTTAGGCCTACCTATAACTCTCCATCCTATTAAGTCCCACGTACTCACCCAGGAGTCTCTTAAAAGACCCCATTGAGTTTGCCTCCACCACCACTGATGGCAGCCGATTCCACTCACCCACCACCCTCTGTGTGAAAAACTTACCCCGAACATCTCCCCTGTACCTACCCCCCAGCACCTTAAACCTGTGTCCTCTCGTAGCAGCCATTTCCACCCTGGGAAAAAGCCTCTGAGAGTCCACCCGATCTATGCCTCTCAACATCTTATATACCTCTATTAGGTCTCCTCTCATCCTACGTCTCTCCAAGGAGAAAAGACCGAGCTCCCTCAGCCTATCCTCAAAAGGCATGCCACTCAATCCAGGCAACATCCTTGAAAATCGCCTCTGCACCCTTTCAATCTTTTCCACATCCTTCCTGTAATGAGGCGACCAGAACTGAGCACAGTACTCCAAGTGGGGTCTGACGAGGGTCTTATATAGCTGCATCATTATCCCCGGACTCCTAAACTCAATCCCTCGATTGATAAAGGCCAGCACACCATTCGCCTTCTTAACCACCTCCTCCACCTGCGGGGCCGATTTTAGAGTCCTATGGACCCGGACCCCAAGATCCTTCTGATCCTCTACAGTACTAAGAGTCTTTCCCTTTATATTGTACTCCTTCATCCCATTTGACCTGCCAAAATGGACCACTACGCATTTATCTGGGTTGAAGTCCATCTGCCACTTGTCCGCCCAGTCTTGCATCCTATCTATGTCCCTCTGTAACTTCTGACGTCCCTCCAGACTATCCACAACCCCACCAACCTTCGTGTCGTCGGCAAACTTACCAACCCATCCCTCCACTTCCTCATCCAGGTCATGTAAGAAAATGACAAACAGCAAGGGTCCCAGAACAGATCCCTGGGGCACTCCACTGGTGACCGACCTCCATTTAGAAAAAGACCCATCTATACCCACTCTCTGCCTCCTTTGGGCAAGCCAGTTCTGGATCCACAGGGCAGCAGCACCTTGGATCCCATGCCCTCTCACTTTTTCTAGAAGACTTGCATGGGGGCCTTATCGAACGCCTTGCTAAAATCCATACAAACCACATCTACCGCTTTCCCTTCGTCAATGTGTTTCGTCACATTTTTGAAGAACTCCACCAGGCTCGTTAGGCACGATCTGCCTTTGACAAAGCCATGCTGAGTATTCTTGAGCATACTAAACCTCTCTAAATGCTTATAAATCTTGTCCCTCAAGATCTTCTCCATCAGCTTACCAACAACTGAGGTTAGACTCACCGGTCGGTAATTTCCTGGGCTATCCCTATTCCCCTTCTTGAATATAGGAACCACATCCGCAATCCTCCAATCCTCCGGCACCTCTCCCGTCTCCATCGACGACGCAAAGATCATCGCCAGAGGCTCTGCAATCTCTTCCCTCGCCTCCCACAGTAACCTGAGGTACATCCCATCCGGACCCGGCAACTTATCTATCTTGATGCTATTCAAAGATTCCAGCACAACCTCTTTGTTAAAGTCCACATACTCAATCTTTTCAGTCCAC